>NC_068983.1:112414148-112439369 GCF_001194135.2 Octopus bimaculoides
TATATATATATATATATATATATATATGTATGTATATATGTATGCATGTATGTATGTATGTATGTATGTATGCAAGTATGTATGTATGTATTTAAATTTTAAATGCCATATGTGGGTGCTTTTATGTGATACCAGCACAGGTATATTTTACATAGCACCAGCACCAGTGGGGTTGCCAAGTAGCTTGCAAGACAGAGACCTCTCAGTTGAGAGAGGAGGTAGACCCAAAGGAAATGGCTGTGTGCTTGGCAAAAGGTTAGAATATAATTGAAGGAAAGAAATAGTTCTCTTATTATGGAGGAGATATTTGGCTACCTGAGTCGGACAAGGAGGGAGGGAAAGGTGAGAGAGGGTTAAAGAGAAAGACAGAGAGAGAGAGAGAGAGAAATAGATGGTGTTGGAGATTTATCAGGGCCTATAAATGAAGAAGAGACACTCTGTTGGTTACGATGACGAAGGTCCCAGCTGATACAATCAACAGAACAGCTTGTTTATGAAATTAACATGTAAGTGGCTGAGCACCCCACAGACACATGTACGCTTAACATAGTTTGCGGGGAGATTCTGCATGACACATTGTGACAAGGCTAGCCCTTTGAAATACAGGTACTACTCCTTTTTGCCAGCTGAGTGGACTGGAGCAATGTGAAATAAAGTGTCTTGCTCAAGGACACAATGCGTTGCTGCGACTTGAACTTACGACCTTACGATAGTGAGCCAAATGCCCTAACCACTAAGCCATGTGCCTTCACGCCTATAAATACACACATACACATATGTATGTATATGTGAGTGTGTGTGTGTGTGTGTGTGTGTTTATATATATATATATTATCCAGTACTGGAAGTCCCTATCCTATGTCATCCTTTCAATGTCTTCCATGAACACTTGTAAACACTTAACGCCATTCCCACCCCTACTTAGGGTTTATATCCTATGTAAGGTAGTGATCATATACTGCATAAAAATGATGGTGTAGTGTATGCAGGTCGAAGGCTATTGTTAGTTTATGAATTCTGCCAAATGCAAGCTTTCTTTTCCAGTACATGACGCTGCTGTCCCCCATCCCAGGGTCTCACGGACCCACACTTCCCACACACTCAGAGTTGGCACACTCAACATGGGCACACTGAAAGGTAAGTCTGGTGAGATTATTGGGATGCTTGAATGGAGACATGTAGATTTGTGCTGCCTCCAAGAAGTAAGGTGGAAAGGAGGTTCCATTAGCGTCCTCTCAGGTACAAGATTTTCTGGGCAGGAAACAGTGACGAGATCGGGGGCATGGGTATATTTGTTGCGGAGAAATGGGTTGATAAGTTAATCGAGGTAGTCAGAGTATGCGATAGAATACCTAAGATGTATCCAGTGCAAGCTATGGACACATAAAAGGTGCAGCAATATCAAAGGGAGACTAACTGGGAAAATAGTCTTTGTGTGTGACAAATGCTCAGGTGCTATAAACACTGAAAATGTACAGAGAACAGCTTCTGTCACATTCCAAGGAGAAAAAAACTAGAAGTAGTTGATAGCCTCCATTACCTAGGGGACCAAGTCAGTAGCAGGGGTGGAAGCGCTGAAAGTGTAGCTGCTAGAATAAGAATAACCTGGGTAAAGTTCAGAGAGCTCCTACCTCTGCTGCTGAAAAAGAGCCTCTCGCTCAGAGTAAAATGTAGACTGTGACGCATGTGTATGAACAGCCATGCTACATGGCAGTGAAACACGCACTGTGACTGCTGAAGACATGCGTAAGCTTGCAAGGAAGGAAGCCAGTATGCTCCGCTGGATGTGTAATGTCAGTGTGCATACTCGACAGAGTGTAAGCGCCCTGAGAGAAAAGTTGGATTTAAGAAGCATCAGATGTGATGTGCAAAAGAGACGACTGCACTGGTATCATCATGTGTTGCGAAGGAATGAGGACAGCTGTATGAAAAAGTGTCACACCCTAGCAGTTGAGGGAACCTGTGGAAGAGGTAGACCCAGGAAAACCTGGGATGAGGTGGTATAGCATGACCTTCGAACATTGGGCCTTACTGAGGCAATGACAAGTGACCAAGGCCTTTGGAGATATGCTGTGCTTGAGAAGACTCGACAAGTCAAGTGTAACCAGCCCACTTATGGTGAAATCAAAATTAGAATTGCTGACGTGGCTGATGACAGTACCGCCTGATTGGCACTCGTGCTAGTGGAATGTTAAAAGCACATCCAAACGTGGGCTGTCGCCAGCCCACTTACGATTACTCCTCATTCATTGGACAATGAACTTTGCGTGTGAAGACCTATTGAGGCAAGTGTAAAGAAATCAAAATCACTGACATGGCTGATGACAGTACTGCCTGGTTGGCACTCGTGCCAGTGTAATGTTAAAAGCACATCCGAGTGTGATCGTTGCCAGGGCCATGGATTGGCACCTGTGCTGGTGACATGTGAAAAGCACCATTCAAGTGTGATTGTTGCCAGCATTGCCTTTCCGGCACATGCTCCGGTGGCACGTGAAAAACAACATTTGAGCGTGGTCATTGCCAGTGCTGCCAGACTGGCTCCCATGCAGGTAGCACAAAGAAACACCTTTTGAGCATGGTCGTTGTCAGAAACTTCTGACTGGCCTCTGTGCCGGTGGCACGTAAAAGCACCCACTACACTCTCAGAGTGGCTGACATTAGGAAGTTGGTTATGGACATCTCAAAAGCAAGGGGGTCGAAGCTGGTCTACTTCAGATTTGACTTTAGTTAATCTTTGTAGTGTCAAATAATGGCTCCTCTTTGTCTTTTCCTGATTGCCAGCCCATCAACCAGCCCATCGAAAGTGATATTTGATGATTAGGGATTTAAGGTTGTGGATACTTGTTCTTTCCATCACAGAGGTATTTGAGACATAGTCAAACCACTTGATGTTGAAGAGAGAGTGAAGTTTCAGTTGATGAAAGTGTACAAGTGTTTTGATATTGCCATGATACAACGTTCAAGTTTCACAAAGATATAGGAGCATAGATATAACCCCAGCTTGGTAGACCATAATCTTCGTCTTCAAAGTTATGTCTCTGTTTTTGAATACAAGTTTTATTAGTTTACCAATAGCTCTGTAAACTGATTCAGTTCATCATTCCACATCTTGCTCAGAGTTGCATTTCATGGAGAGCACCCTTCCAAGGTAAGAGGAAGAGCAGGAGGGGTTGAAAGAAAGGAAGGATGGGAGGAAGAAGAAGAGGAGGTTGATAATGAGGACGTGGGTGGTGATGATGATATATCATTATCCATGAAGAAAATATGTTTAAGAGTTTAAAATATGTTGCAGTAAACATTAATTAACATAAAGCCATACAATTAGTATGGCTCTATAAGACAAAGAAACAAAAATTTATGTTTTAGGTGTCACTTGAAATGAATTTTCCACCACTTAATGTCATTGAAGCATTGCTGAAGGCTATGTCTTTACATCGTGACTCAAGAGCAATTCTGTCTGAGAGAACCTAAACATTTCCAGGCAATACTTTACAACTAGATATTGTTGTTATGCAGAAGTGATGCCAAATTTCCCAACTAGATATCATACTAGTGTTGCAGATGTGCCTTGTTGAGAGTTTATAATTATTCTGCAGAAATTATGTTGAGATTTGCTTTCCAGCAAATGATGGACTCTCCCATCGAAGACAACATATGAGTGTTCAGCTTTTTTGCCAAACACAAATTATCTGTTTATAGTGATCACACATATGTGCTGTACATTAGCTCACTTTCTATTAACCCTTTAGTGCTCAGATTAATCTGTCAAAATGTAATGCTTATTTGTCCACATTATTTTGAATTATTCAGGTTCAAGAGAGCTGTCCACAATATTTGCTTGTAACTTTATTAATTTTTCCATACTAATTTGAACTTTTGTCTGAGATGTGCACAGCCTGCCATGTGTCAGGTGCTGAAGTGATCACAGACTAATGTGAGATGAAGTGTTTTGCTTAAGGAGACAATACAACACCCAATCTAGGAATTGAAACTATGATCTCACAATAGTAAGTTCAATACCCAAACCACTAGATCATGCATCCAGGAAATACAAATGTTTTATCTAATATTTTGGAAACTAACCTCAAGAACAATTTATTATGGAAACCTTGTTATGGCTTTCATCTTCCATATCGATGTTCATCAATACAATAGCTTATGTCTATGTGAAGCACTCTTACTGATGATCCCAAATAGCTTATGTATATGTGAGACACTTTTATTGATGGTCCCAAATAGCTTATGTATGCGTAAGGCACTCTTATTGATGGTCCCAAAAATTATACATTTGTATTTTTAATTATTTAAATTCTTCCTCTTAGGAAGGAGCTGGTATCTAACAAAAAATAAAACATACCATCTTTGGAATGTATGTAACAAAAACAATATCTCATTTTAAACATGAGAAAGGTCTTGCAGATTTTTACTATTCCACTTACAGATTGTATTTGTAATATTTGAGTTAGTTGGTTGATTTCTTTTTCTGAAAACCCTAACTTATCCAGATTGTCTGTTAGACATTTACTCTCAAAACCAAATGCACAAATTATTATTGGTATGAATGTGAATTTATAATCTGGATACATCAAGAGGTTTCGAAGCAATTGTCCATAATTGTCTTCTTTCTCTTTGATTTTCAAATAGATATTCACATCAGCAGGATAGCTGACCTCTATGACAATACATACTTTATATACTTTTTTCTTGTCTGTCCCATACAACAAAATCCATTCTCTAATGCTTACATTTGACAGATGTTTTGATATGAAATGTTCTACCAGTATTCTGTGTGTATTAATGTTTATGTATGTATTCAATAACAGGGGGATTCTCTATATTTATTCCAGGACAGCATTTTTTTTTTTAATGGCTTTGTATATTGTTTTTGCATCAGTTTCATGTTACATAGGGAGATAGTATCTTGATAACATTTTTGAGCAGCTACTTATCACATGTATAATGTCTTCACAGAAGTATGACATAATCTACATTTTCAGATGCATTTGGCACTCGAGGGCTTCCCTATCACATTTTTATTAGCATCTAGTGGCAATCTGTTCTTAGATTGAAAATACATTGTCTTTGAAGTGTGATGTGATGTAACAGCCACAAGTCCAAGAGAGGTTTTGCTTCATATCAATATTACTGCATTCTTCAAGCCTTCAGGAAATATACTCAAGCATAGTCTAGTTTTGGTAAGCTCAGCATTTCACTTTCAGGTCTTTTATGAGGTATATTAGTCCAGCTGTTGCATGGGAGGTCATGAGGAAGAGAGTCCTTCCTGAGGAGCTCACTTCCGACAGATACCATATTGTTTTCTTCACTTTTCAGCACTAAGTTAATGTATTTACTTTTAGTGCTGTTGTTTAGCAAGTGTTGACTGAGTTGTTGTTGGCACTCCGTCGCTTACGACATCAAGGGTTCCAGTTGATCCGATCAACAGAACAGCCTGCTCGTGAAATTAACGTGCAAGTGGCTGAGCACTCCACAGACACGTGTACCCTTAACGTAGTTCTTGGGGACACAGTGTAACAAGGCTGACCCTTTGAATTACAGGCACAACAGAAACAGGAAGTAAGAGTGAAAGAAAGTTGTAGTGAAAGAGTACAGCAGGGTTCCCCACAATCCCCTGGCGGAGCCTCATGGAGCTTTAGGTGTTTTCACTCAATAAACACTCACAATGCCTGGTCTGGGAATCAAAACCACGATCCTATAACCGTGAGTCCACTGCCCTAACCACTGGGCCATTGCGCCTCCATTGTCTGAGAGGGGCTATATAAAATTCAAAGGTTCTCTGCTCTGATCTCAAGCCTCTAGCTCCTTCATTTCTATTTAGGTAGAGCCTATTGATATTACTATTTTTGTGGAGATTTCCAATTGATGTCAGTACTTTGCAGGATTAACGTCTAGGGAATCAGTACTGGTACTGCAAATGCATTGTGGTATATTGTCTTCAGAGTTCCAACTGCCATATTTTCCTCACTTTGGCATAATATTCTCGGGTCACTCTTTCTTTATTCACAGTACCTTCTTATGATACGTCTTCATCAATGCTGACATACATGTAGCAATCTTTCTGTGGAACAAGAGAGATAATGCGACCATTGATGCACAGGTTTTGAGTCTGGGGACTGATTTTTCCCATTCAACAATCAAATATGAACATTTCTTTTGATCAAATTCCATTTATATCTCAGCTGAAAATGTTGTTATTAATTCCAGCTGATTTTTAGCCTTGTTAATATTTTCTGCATAAATCATGTAATCATCTACAAAGAAATTATGGGTTACATAAATATCTCTAGCAGTTGCAGACCCTAGCATGTAGCCTTTTGATTTTTGTAGCAGAAATGATAATAGATTTAATTCTAAAATGAACAGAATTACAAAGAGAGACTATCTCCTTGGAACATTCCTTTCGAAATATTTATAATATTGGAGACACTTGTTCTGCCCTCAGTTCTAAGTGTAAGAATTTTTGCCCAGGTCATTGTAAATTTCTCACAGGCCTCAATTTAGGCAGCAGGCCAAATGTTGGCACTTCCGCATTCATGAGGGAGAAATAGAGTTGAATGCCTTTGTAAATCAGGCTATACTGTTACAAGGCTTCTACAGTGTTTTTCACTTCAGACAATATAGTTTTGTTTATCAAAAGTTGCACACCCACACTCTCTCCTTTCCTCCTGCCTGCTCATCAGTAACTGTGTTATTGGACTAGGGATGATCTTGGATAAATTAGTCGAGGCAGTTTGTGTACAGTTTGTACATAGTGTTTAGGTAAGCAAGAGGCTGATAGTTTTCTTCCAATTAGATTCCACTCTTGGCTACAAGATTTGTCTGTGTTATACCAAGACAATTTAGTCTGTCAATCTGACCTACCTCAGTGCTTTTGAATATATTGGGTCATCCCATAGATAATGCGTTTCTTTTATATTCTTCTTTTATTTTTCAAAATTAAGATAAACAAAGTTCTTTTTTAATCTAAAATTTACTCTCCCTCATTTTTTACAATGTTTTTCCATCTATCTGGTAGACTTGCAAGGCCCCTCTTTCAAACTTCACTTGTCTATGATGAAAAATACTCCTCCAGTACTGTTCTGAACTCGTCTACAGAATTCATATTTTCTCTGTCCAAATGATTTTGAAGACTGAAATTAATGATAATCAGATGGGGCAATGTCCAGAGAATATGGTGGGTGGGGCATCATTTCCCATTGAATCTGCTCCAGCCTTTGAAATGTCATCCTCGCTGCATGTGGCTGAGCATTATCCTGATGGAAGAACACCTTTCATCTTGAAACCAAAGATAGTCGTTTTTCTTCTAGCACTCAAGCTGCTCACAGTAAATCGCCTTTGTTATCATTTGGTTTGGGTTTAAAAGTAAAAAAAAAAGCTTCATTTGCGAGACATGGCAGCAAAGAAGAGCACACATTCACTCTCTGCACACAATTAGACTCGGAAAGGTGTCAATGAATATTTGAATGACCAAATCCAAGATTTTCTGCTAGTTCCTCAACAGTTACAATGGGATTTTGTTCCACTTGGGTTTGCAGGATGTCCTCATTGAGCTCTACAGATCTTCCAGGATGAGACTCATCTTCTAGGCTGTAGTTTCTGGAACTACCGTTGACACTGGCTTACGCTTATTGTCTGATCCCCATATACTGCATTAATATTCCTTGCACTTTCTATTGCTTTGTTGCCTTTATTGAATTTATAAAGCAAAATATGCCAAATATGCTCCTTTGTCACTTCCATAATAGCTTTGAAAAAATAACTGTTAAAATCGAACTGCACTCTTCAAAACTTGCACTAAGAATAAGGACAAGGTAAAATTACTACCTACTTTTATAACAAGTTGATGCAGGTAGTTTATCCCGTCCCCCAGCAACTTTTAATTCAGGCAATTGAAAAAAACTGCATTATTTATGGGATGACCCAATACATATTAATATCTCTCTTCCAGTTGCCATCCCATTATGCAGTTTGCCTACAGCTACAGATACATACATACATACATGCATGTATGTATGTACCTATCTATCTATCTACATATATATATATATATATATATATCTGTATATACATATATATGTGTGTGTGTGTGTGTGTGTGTGTGTGTATAAGAATGAGTGTTTGTGTATCTCATACAAGAAAAGAATCTGTTTGTTAATGTCCATTTTAACACACACACAGAAATACGTACACAAAGATCAAAAACATACACACATACAATTGTATGCAGAAGAAAAAATATCTAAATATATTAAATATCTTATGATATTTTTTTTAAATCCCTCTATTCTATACACTGTTCAGTTGAGGAGTCTTACGTAGCAGGTACTTGACAACCTCACCAGTGCTAGTGCCACATAAGTGGGCTGGAAAAAAAAGTTCTTAGGCTGGCCAAGATGCTCTCATGGAATCTGACCAACTGAGGTTTATTTTTCAAAATAGCTCACACACTTTTTCCATCAGTGCTACTATGCTTGGATCCCATTGGTGAAGAAGCTTTCATCCTGTTAGTCAAAAACGTCATCAACAGCAGAAATGACATCATCATCACTGCAATACTGGATCCCAGCCAAGGGTTTCTTCATATTGAGAAACAAATGATGATCAGATCAGGAGAATAGGGAGGGTGGTCAGCCAGTTCAAAGGTACAGTCATGCACAGCAAGGACTTGTGTACTGAAGTATTGTCATGATGAAACAAGACTCTTTTTGTTAATTTTCTTGAGGTCATCCCATTCCCTGCTGATGAAACAACCTTGGCCTTCTTTGGAGCCGATGAGGAGGCGTGTTTCCACTGCATGGAGTGTATTTGTCCTCTGATTAAAAGTGATGAACTGAATACTCATTCTGGGTTCAGAAACATTCAATGAAACCAGCTGATCTGCCCCAAGCAATGTCAGATTTTCCCCATGATGAAATCAGGCTAGTGCACTTTTGATTAGGTATCACAAGATGTAGCATTCAGTGAGCAGAAACCTTCGTCGTGCCAAGTTCATTGTGCAGAATATTCTCAACTTTCTCATGGGATATGCTAATAGCATTGGCTATTTGATTTATAGTTCATTGCCTGTTATCCGTTCACCGTATGGGAAGCATGATCAATATGTTCCTCAATGGCAGCAATTTTAGAATGTCTAGACCTTGGTTCATCGTCAAGACTCTCCCTTCCCCTCTTTAATTCAGCTGTCTCCTTCTGCATCATTGATAAAGTTGGATTGTCATTCCCTACTGTAGCAACCATGAATTTTGTTTGGGTCTAAATCCATTTTCTACAGGTATTTGATAAAGCCATGATGCTAAATGTTGTCTATTTTCAAGAGAAATCACTACTAGTTGCTTTTAGAGTCTTGTTTGAACTGTCCGATGTCAGTCCACCTGGAAAGAAACAATGTAGTTATTAATAAAAAGGGCTAAAATTAATGCAAACAAGACTTCACAGCTCTAGCATCACTCTTTCATAGTCAGTTATGAACTCTTAAGCCCACCCTTGTAAAAAGCACCTTGTATTTTCTGTTAAGCAGTTGTCATTCAGCTCTAGAAGCCATGCCAAAGTACACATAGAATCTAGTGCATCCCTCTGGGTCATCTGAACTTGTCAAACCACCCAATCCATGCCAGCATAGAAAATGGGAAGTTTAATGATGACAATGATGACAATTGTGATGATTAAAATATATACATTAATTCATCCCATATACTAATAGAGATCCCTTGCCTTCACATGCCATAAAACAAACATTCACATATAAAAATAAATGATGCTTTTAATAGTTCCTTACCAATTTTAGATGGCTCATTAATTTAGGCCGGCTTTTCATATCAGAATGTTTAATTTTCAAGTCTTTTACGTAGATCATGTCTCCCTGGAAAAGTGGAGAAAATAGAAATTTTCTGTCAAGCATCAAAATTTGAGAAATCTATCAATTTAAAACTTTTTTGTTAGAGAAATCAATTTCCTAAGATCCCAAAATAAAAGACACATTTTTTATTTATTTATACATTCATTTATTTATTTATTTGCTTTTTAATTTTCAAAGCACTATAAAAGAACAATGTATTTTCTGAAAAACATTTTATTATTTTTTTAGGGATATTTTTGAATTAAAAAGAAAATAACTTTATGAAATTTCTTTTTCAATTATTTTAATTGAATGATTGTTGAAAGTTGCTCTGTCTTTATTGCAATTGCAAATCCTCAATGAAAATTTCTAAAGCATGTTTACATGTATAATTTACTTTGTTGTTTTGCACAATTATTCCCACTTCCCATCATAGCCATTATTACAATCTAAATAAATTAAATTTGTCTAAAAAGAAAGTAGTCATTTAAAATTATGTAATCATTTGAAAACACATGCAAATTGTTATGGTGAAATATTTTTCTCTTCTTTGCTTTTTTCTTTCTCAGATATAAAAGAAATTTCACCTCCTTATCAATTCAGAGTTTGTTTATGAGTAAATAAAAATAAGCAAAGAAATAAGTAGAAGCATTTCTTAAGGTAATATGGCATTGCATTTACTCATCTGGTTTTTTTTTTTTTTTTTTTTTTTTTTTTGGTGATAACAGATTTGGCTAAATGAGAACTGCAGCTAGTTAGTTATTTCAGTGTATGTCTATGCAGTCTAATGTCAAGGATTCATAGAAGTGGTTGAGCTGGCAGAATCATTGGCACATTGCACAAAATGCTTAGTAGCATTTCATCTGTCTTTACGTTCTGAGTTCTAATTCCACTGAGGTTGACTTTGTGTTTCATCCTTTCTGGTTCAATTAACCCTTTAGCATTTAAACCAGCTATGTTTGGCCCAGATATTCTACATATTTTAGGTTCATACTGGCCAGATCCAGCCTCTCACACCTACTCTACAATGTCTTTATAGAATAAAAACAATCATATCATTGAAACCTTGAAAGTATGAGATAATGCATGATTAATTCAAAACAATATGCCTAAGTAAGTATTATATCGAACAGAATAATCTGAATGCTAGAGGGTTAAATAAGAATCAGTTGAACACAGATTGATGTAATCGACTTAGCCCCTCTCTCAAACCTGCTGGCCTAGAAACAAAATTTGAAACTAATATCAAGGATTCATATACCACTACTTGTGCTTTACCCTAATCTATCAAGTTTAGGTATGCTGAAGAGACACAATTCACTCATATCAGCAGCATGAGTACAATAAAATGATAATTTACTCTACTCTTGTATCATTTGTGAGCTATTATTATACTACATATAAAACGACCCTCAAAAATGTGTTACTAAAAGAATGTTTTCATTGCTGTTCAACCAGCTAACAACAACAGAAAAACCTCACTTGAATCACACTCTACCATTATAAAAAGTAGGACAATTTTGATAATGCAGTCCTGGATACACAATACCTAAATTAAAGACATGGGGTAACAAGGATTTAGATTGTTATGGATGATAGCATGAAGTCAAAATATTTATAAAAAAATCTACACTCAAGGACAGTAAAGTCAGAATGTTTATTTAACTCTTTAGCATTTAGATTACTCTGTCAAATGTAATGCTTATTTATCCACATTGTTTCATTCATTATCTTAATCATGCATTATCTTGTAGCTTTTAGACTTTGATGATCTGAACATTTGTTTTTAGACTGTCATTATAGTGTAGATGTGAGAAGTTGGATCTGGTCAGTTTGATCATAAAACAAGTAGGATATTTTGGCTGGATATAGGTAGTATAAATACTAAAGGGTTGTGGAGGTGCAATGTCTCAGTGGTTAGGGCAAAGGACTCGCAGTCATAGGATCGCGGTTTCAATTCCCAGACCGGGCGTTGTGAGTGTTTATTGAGCGAAAACACCTAAAGGCTCCACGAGGCTTTGGCAGGGGATGGTGGTGAACCCTGCTGTACTCTTTCACCACAACTTTCTCTCACTCTTACTTCCTGTTTCCGTTGTGCCTGTATTTCAAAGGGCCAGCCTTGTCACACTGTGTCACGCTGAATATCCCCGAGAACTACGTTAAGGGTACACGTGTCTGTGAAGTGCTCAGCCACTTGCACGTTAATTTCACGAGCAAGCTGTTCCATTGATCGGATCAACTGGAACCCTCGACGTCGTAAGCAACGGAGTGCCAACAACAACAAAATGCTAAAGGGCTAATATATCTATAGCCCATCAGTAGGAACCATTTCAAGTATAAGAGTGATACAATAGTCAGGTATTCAAATTTTGATACATTATGGTATGCCTTAAGACTCTATGCCTAAGTCTATCAAATTGACAAGAAGTTATGCTTATATCTCCAGTAGTATTAATAGGAAAAAGTGTTCTTTTACACAAAAATATACTCCAACCAAATGCAATTCTTAAAAATAATCATTAAGTCAATAATTAAAAATAGCAATCAACTATCATGAAAAATAAATGTTAAACAACATGGTAGATTGTAGCATTTTCATTCATAGCCTTATTCAATGGATGTTGAGAAATTTTAGTCTATTCTGAACAAGTACATAAAGCCTGGTAGAGCAGAATGCTATGTAATTTGTTGATGTATTAAATATCAGGAATGAGGAACAATAAAAGGCGTCGTTGCAAAGAAAATTATCTTAAAACTAAGCAATAGCCTTTTTAATGTTCCTTTTACACAAGATGCACTTGACAGTTAAAGCAGATATTTATACTTCAAAGAATGTATTTAGTGATTTTTGGTGTGAAATAAGTATGACTGAAATTGTAAATTAAACTCTTTAGATTCTGACATGTGTTTTATTGCAGATGCAGAACTTTTATGCTGTGAATATACATATTCCATTGAGAATACAAAAGCTGCATTGTAACAGTTGACAATGCTTATTTTATTGAGTTACAGGTGATTTGAATGATAGAATATCAGACCATTAAGCAAATTTTTACACTTAATATCCTATTATCAACACTATTCTCTCCATAGAGAATTTTTTTATCCATCTGAACATAGTTATTGTATGCAGCAGAAGTGCTATATAATAAACATGTCTTCGACAGAGTAAAAGGTAAAGTCCTCTAGCTTTGCACTGCAGAACACTGGGTTCAATGCTGAAAGAAACTTGTATTTTTTCTCCTTTACTTTTTGTCATTGTTCTGATACCAACCAGAAAAATAGGACAGGACTTTAATTATCTGCTCTTTCTAAATAATTTTAAACTGTCTGTAAAATCAGAAGAGATTAACAACTTGATGCAAGCTGTTCATGTAGTGAGTACAGATGTACAAAAGGAGATGAGTATCACAAAGTGTGTAACAGTTGCTACACACAGGAGAAAATGGGAGAATATCTGTGGAATAATATCACCTAATGAAGGAAGATTGACAAACCTAGAGGAAACAGGATATAAATACTATGCAGTACTGTAGTTAGCCAATACAGTATCTAGAAAGAGGTAAAAATGAATACAAAAGAACTACATTGATAGAGTAAGGCAATGAAAACTAAGCATTATTCCAGAAACCTTGTGTGTGCCATCAATGCTTGAGCTATAGCTGTTGTTTGCTACAGTGCAGCCATATTTGACTGCACATATGAGGAAATTAATGAGATGGACTGATGTATATGGAAATTGCTGTTCAAATATTTATACCCCAACTCACCAGTATGTGAACTGAAAATACAGTTGCAGAGGCTTGATTAGGGCACTGAAACGTGCTGCTGCAGAAAGACAAACACTGGATTTTATCTGGAGAACAGCAGTAAGGTTTTACTTCAAACACTTAAGTTAATGGATTGAAGAAGGAAGAGACTGAAACCAAAGATTCATACAAAGAAAGGGTAGAGATGGTGAAAGTTGGGAGTCAGAGGCCAATGGATCTACATGGAAAGTTTGAAAGGGGAAGTAGAAATGTGAAGACTGATGATTCATTGACATGGCTAGGGAGGGAAGAGCTAAAGAGACAAACAGAATATCTTCTTATTGCAGCCCAGGATCAGGCCGCTGTGACTAACTCCATAAAGAAGTCTACTTAAAAGACAGCTGAACGTGCTGCTTGTGTGGGAAATATGTGGAGAGTATGACACACATTGTCAGTGTGAGTGTGGGATGCTTTCACATGAATACAATGCCTGCCATGACAAAGTGAGTCAGTATGTTTTATAGAACCTCTATATATTCTATGGATTAGAAGTACAAGAGAATTGGTATGACCACAAGACAAAGCCAATCATGGAGAACAACAGCACAGACATTCAGCGAGACTTTAATGTGCAAGTGGACAAAGTGATCAAGTGTAGATGACCAAACATCATATTGCTGGTCAAGGAGTCTCTCAAAAATTTCATTATTGATTTAGCATTACCAGGTGGCCATAATGTGTTGGCAATCTGTCGCTTACGACGTCGAGGGTTCCAGTTGATCTGATCAATGGAACAGCCTGCTCGTGAAATTAACGTGCAAGTGGCTGAACACTCCACAGACACGTGTACCCTAAAAGTAGTTCTCGGGGATATTCAGCGTGACACAGTATGACAAGGCTGACCCTTTGAATTACAGGCACAACAGAAACAGGAAGTAAGATTGAGAGAAAGTTGTGGTGAAACAGTACAGCAGAGTTCGCCACCATCCCCTACCGGTGCCTTATGGAGCTTTAGATGTTTTCGCTCAATAAACACTCACAACGCCTGGTCTGGGAATCGAAACCGCGATCCTATGACTGCGAGTCTGCTACCCTAACCACTGGGCCATTGCACCTCCACGGCCATAATGTAGCAGCTAAAGAAGCTGCAAAGGTTACCGATTATGAAAATTTGAAGGCAGAAATAAAAAAAGAATGTGGAACATCACTAATAAAGTTATTCCTATACTGATAGTCTCTTGACCAACTTAAAACCAAATATGATATTAGCACTATACAGAAAATTATTCCATTAGAAACTGCTCATATCCTGAAAATAATTCTCTTTGACTGGAGTCTCAGACCTGATGGAGAGATCAGAAAAGAAAATGAAGCCAGTTTTTAGAAACTAAAATGATGTTGTTTTTGCTGCTCCCTAGCTTTAAGGATGTTTCTTGGCTGCAATGATTTTCACAATAATAATAATATGCAATACCAGGCAGTGGCTCTCGTGGCTTCTGATCTTAACTGATTGGAAGTGTTATCATGTACATTGTTTTGTCTTGGTATAAAAAGATGGGCTACAGCAAATATTCCGCTCAGTACCACAGATTTGCTTGTAAGTTGTTTGACCTTAACCAGTTGAGCATGTCTCTTGGTGGCTGATGATATGTGCATCTCTGATTATGACAAAAAGTAGTGGGGGAGCATCATAGCCATGTGTTGAGAGGAATTCTTTGGGGGTTTGCATAATTCACTTCCAGAAACATGGGTGTTTCATTCAACATCCTTATTCAGGGACTTGTTGAGTAGATGGGCTACTCGACACAAAGAAAATTCTAACTGGGCCCACCTGCAAAGTCATTCACTCTTCACTCTTCATCTTGATACAAAATCATCATGTTACACACATAAGGTTGTGATGCATGAGCCTGGTGTACCCTTATCAGATGAGTAGTCATGATAAGCATATTGGGTTGCATGTATTTGTACCCCAGTGTCACTTTGATGACATGCATGGCTCTTTCACTCAATAACAATAAAGGTATTATATGATTTTGAAATTGCTTACATTGCCATAAAAGGCCTTGCTCATACTTTGGAATACAGCAAAATAGCCACAAATTAAAAAAAAATTATGAAATTTAGCATAACTGAATTATCCTAATATTTGCAGATGAATTGATGTTTTCCATGTTACGAGTAAAGCATTTTCATGCAGGAATATAAACATACACTGTTGGCGGTCATCGTCATTGTTTTAACGTCTGCTTTTCCATGCTTTCAGAAATCAGTAGACTTCGTTAAAGCAGACTTTTTATTGCCAGGTGCCCTTCATGATGCCAATACTTGGTTGCTCCAATCAAGGTAACATATCTCCCTTGTTTAAACATGATGTTCCTAGAGGACTAGATACAAACACCATTGCTTGTAAATCATGATGCTGGTACACAGCTATCACATAAAGTCAAAATAAGGTACACACAAGCACACACACACACACACACACACACAATTAGTCTACCAAATCTACTCTCAAGGATTTGGTTGGTCTGGGGTTATAGTAGAACACACTTGTCAAAGATGCTACACAGTGGGACTGAACCTGAAACTGCTTTGTCAAGAAGCATGCTCTTAACCACATAGCTATGTCAGCACCTTGAAATTACTGTTGGCAATTTACATATTGTATTAGAAATCATACTGTAAATGTTCTATCATTATTTGAGCTGGCAGAATTGTTAGGCATGACTGTGTGGTAAGAAGCTTGCTTCCCAACCACAAGGTTCCGGGTTCAGTCCGTCGTATTTATACATATATACATATATACATATATATATATATATATATATATATATATATATATATATATATATATATGTATATATATGTATGTCTGTATGTATGTATATGTTTGTGAGTCTGTGGTCGTTCCCCTACCAACGCTTGACAACCGATGTTGGTGTGTTTATGTGCCCGTAACTTAGCAGTTTGGCATTAGAGACCGATAGAATCTTTACTAGACTTACAAAGAATAATTCCTGGGGTCGATTCCTTTGACTAAAGGCAGTGCTCCAGCATGATTACAGTCAAATGACTGAAACAAGTAAACAAATAAACGGATAAAAGAATGCCAGGTAAAATGCTTCACGGCATTTCATTTGTCTTTACATTCTGAGTTCAAATTCTGCCAAGACTGACTTTGCCTTTCATCTTTTCAGGATTGAAAAATTAAGCACCAGTGGAGTACTGGGATGTAATCAACTAATCCCCTCCCTTCAAATTTCAAGCCTTGTGCTTATTGTATAAAGGATTATTATTATTATTATTATTATTATTATTGTTGTTATTATTATCATGTTGTTTTTTTTCTTCTTCAAATTTTCCTCCATTTCTCGCCGAGTGTTTTCCATACACCTAGGGCAGAGAAACTTGTATGCATTCCCAGTTTACACACGAAAATTCACAGGTAAAATATGTATCTAAAATAAAAATAAAATAAAATAAAATAAAATAAAATTTTTAAAAAAAATTCATGTATGGATGTTGTTTTCACAGCGATAATGCTCTTCTCAGTACATTGTTATTATTATTATTATTAAGGTGGGTGGCAAGCTAACAGAATCATTAGCACACTGGATGAAATGCTTAACAGTATTTCACCCATCACTATGTTCTGAGTTCAAATTCTGTCATGGCCAACTTTGTCTTTTATCCTTTCATGGTTGATAAATTAAGCACCAGTAAAACACTGGGGTCAATGTAATTGACTAGTCCCCTCCCCCAATTTCAGGCCTTGTGACTTCAGTAGAAAGGATTATTATTATTATCATTATTATTATTAATAATAATAATAATGAGGGCACATGGCTAAGTGGTTAGGGTGATGCACTCAAGATCACTAGATCATGGTTTCAATTCCTAGGCAAGGTGGTGCATTGTGTTCTTGAGCAAAACACTTCATCTCACATTGCTCTGTGATCACTTCTCAACACATGACATGTGGTACACTGTGCACCTGTTCAGACAAAGTTGATTTGAAGGAGGGAGTGAGCTAATGTGTGGCACAAACATTTGATCACTATAAGCAAACCATTCGTGTAGGTTGTTCGGTAAAGCACTGAACAATCATACATCATCTTCGACAGGAGAGTCCATCATTATTATTTTTACAATGTAAGGTGATTTTAGAAAATAATTTTCAGCATATTTTATAATATATTTTGAATAAATGTTAAAGAACTCTTTTGATTCTGGTATAACCTATATGTGGAGGCACAATGGCCCAGTGGTTAGGGCAGCGGACTTGTGGTCGGAGTATCACGGTTTTGATTCCCAGACCAGGCGTTGTGTGTGTTTATTGAGCAAAAACACCTAAAACTCCACGAGGCTCCAGCAGGGGGAAGGTGGCGACCCCTGTTGTACTCTTTCTCCCCAACTTTCTCTCACTCTTTCTTCCTGTTTCTTGAGTAACACTGCGATGGACTGGCGTCCCATCCAGCTGGGGGGGGAACATATACGCCATAGAAACTGGGAAACCAGGCCCATGAGCCTGGCTAGGCTTTAAATGGTGCATAAAATAAAAAATAATATAACCTATAATATAATATTAGGTCACTAAGAAATTAAAGTATTTATATTGAATATGTTCAAGTAAGCATTCGCAATAAAATTTGTTTTACTATATCTTATTTTTCCAAAAATAAAACAACAAGGTTAATCTAATATCTGGCCAATATTTATAACCACTTAATTGTTTGAGATATTCTTTCATTATGTGTAATCAACATAAAATGTAGAATTATAAATATGGAAAAGAAAAATACTAAGGAAGTGTTCTAAAAATACTGTAATGACTTTAATGTGATGTAGTACAACTTTCAAACTTGCATTGACAGAAACACATTGATGGAGTTTAATACTAAGCAACACATCTATAAAATGACAATAAAATTGCATCTCTCCGAGCAAGTGACTATAAAATATAACTGAACTAAAGATAAAAAAATTCAAAGAAAAGTTGTTTTGAGTGCTTTATAAATTTCCTCATGATAATCATCTCTAATATACATTGTTTAAATATTATTTCTTATCTGCATTGCAGTTTGGTTCTGTTTGCTTACTATTTACAACAACAAAAATAATGATAATAATAATTTGTCAACAGTAAATAGAAAGCAACTATTCCTGAATCACATGCACATGCACGCATACTGAATTTTAGTGCATAGAATGTATATAATAGTATCCACCAAAAACAAAGTAACTGAAGAGCAGCAAATACTGTAAAGGGATAATTTTTTAGATATGGATATATAGTTCAAAGAGGTTTACTGAATAGAATTATCTACAGAATTTTCCTAAGATTATCTGGATTCTTCTGTTTCTTTTGCAAGCTAATCCAGTTATTTATTATAAACCACCAGATAATTCAATAAAGTAAGCCAAACAAATTTCTCTATCTTCTAAATCCTTCGGGTCATTTTCTCTTCTCCCACTAACTTTATTAGGGAACTGTTACCATCTTATTGACTGCACAGTCAAATGATAAAAGTTACTGAATGTATAAGTTACAGCTTAATAACTTATTGGTTGATTCACATCCTCTCTTCAACCAAACAGTTACTTTAAATTTTAAAACATAAATGAATTTTTAAAGTATACTCTATTTTATCTTTTCTGACTAAGATATTTAATGAAAATTTTGCTTTTAAGTATGAACAAATACATGATGAAACAAAAGGTTAAGATTTTTCAACTTTATTTTGATAATAAACCACTCCAAAATAACATCTGTACCAATCATTAGTAAGTTAAAAACAATATAAATGGCTTTTTCTTCATCATGACAAAAGAGAAGGAAAAGTAGGTTACTTACATAGTTATGAACAGAAATACTCATAATCAGAAAATTCTGCAAATATCTAAACCACACATTATAACTTTGAAAATGTATTAATGCATTAGAAAAATTGCTTGCAACAGATGACTGCAAGTATTAGGGAAATGTTTTTGCCATAGGAAAATCTACAAGAGACATACACTAATACTCTATCAAAGTAATGTGTGGTTTTGTTCCTTCCTTTCAACCTCTTAAAAACAACTTCATATCAGAGCATAACCAACTGAAATCAGCTTCATTATTTCAATCCACTACAAGCTTGACTGGAACCCAATTTCAAGCTATTGAACTAGAATTATGCTGCAGAAATACCAGTCTGTCAATGGAGCAAGAAACAATCAAACCAAATATCATTCATACCTTTATAAAAAATATCCTTAAAAAATAAAGCAACAGATTCTGTCTAATTCTCTGAATCAGCAGTATTATAATTGAGCATTCACTCCATTGACAAATTTATTATTGATATTTTCATTATTATTCCATAAAGAAAGTTTCTCTCTGAATTTGTCATATCTCTACTCCTCACCTATAATATATATACATCTTTCTCTCTTCTCTCTTTGTAGTCTTTAATCTTTCAGCTGGCCAATCATCAAAGCACTCCACAACATTTTTCAAAATTTATAAAATAACAATTATTGAGTTGATTGAGGTGATAATACCCACAACAAGAACTTGAACCTATGTTATAAAGCAAAATACATACATTCATACATATATACATACATACAGACAGACATACATACATACTTACATACAGCAGATGTTAGCATAAAGCTGAGGATCAGTGAAAAAGAGAACACCCATGCTGGACTATTGAGAAATCTGCAGTTACTCTATCCAGATTACAAGTTCAGGTCTAAACTTGTAATTGTTGGGACCCTAGGATATGTAACACACTGCCTAAATACCAATCTTGAGAAATTAGGCTTCTCAAAACCAGAAAAAAGAAAGTAAAAATCTGAGAGAGAGAGAGAGAGAGTCATTTCAGTCATAAAGTGCAGTAAGGAGAAAGATGAAACTTATTTACAATAAGTTGTAGTTGTTGCTATTTAGATTCAGAACAGCACTGATTAAGCAGACCTGAGATAAAAACCATTCCAACAGATCAATGCTCTCTTTTATGTTTCCTTATTTCTAAAAAATCCAGGAGACATTATCCAATTGATTCTTTTCTAAATCATTGCGATAGGATTTAAGGTATAGTTGGCTATTATTTCTAATAGTTTAAGTGACCATATAGAGGCTCTCTCATTGGCTTCAAATGCATCTGTTCACATACATATGAAATCAACCTCTATATTTCCAAAAATATCACATCAGAAATAAAAGATCTTAGATTTAGCATCAGTTTCCTCAATCAATAATTTATTTTTCATTTCCTGAAATATGACAATAATAATATTTTCATGTTTAAAGAAAACAAAATAACACCACTGACTTACTCTTTATTATTCTACTCTCATTGCAATAAGATTACATATGCTAAGATTAATAGCTTCTACAAAACATCATGTCCACAAAATATCAAACATTCTATCAAGAAAACTGGGTTTTTGCTGTAAGTTAGAATATGCCTGTTTATTACAAAATGCTGCTTAAAACTGTGAATGATATATTTAAGTTAGAAATAGTTGTACTTTGTAGTTCTCTTGGGATTTTTTTTTCTGTTGCCATACGAGCAAATATTCCTTTAAAAGCATTCTCCAAGTATTAGCTTGTCATGACAATGTGCCTTTTCCCTGTTTATTCTATTATTACCACAATCTTTGCTTTTCAGAATTTGCTGGCAGTTTCTCTCTTCTACTAAAATTTATTATTATTTTTTGTTTTTGTTGCATTTGCGTTTTTTTCTTCTTTATGTTGTACTCCTTATATGAATCTATACATCTCCAGATACCCAGTCATTAAACAATATGTATATATATTATGTATTTTCTGGAATATAATCTCTACATATATATAGCTAAATATTCATATTCATTTTCCTGTAATAAATAAGTTCCAGAATTTCCTGAGTATGATAGCAACAATAAAAGAATATACAACCATGGGAGGATTTTTTTTATGTAAAACCTTTAAATCAGTTCCTCAATATCTTAGTAAAATGCAAAATGTTAAATAAACTCATATAAATATCTATTCATCACCTTACACTTTAGGCTCTGGTATAATATACACATATAAATGCATACATACATACATTCATACATACATACATACATTTGTAAACACAAGTTCTACTCATCATTTACTTATTGCATTAAATCTATGTAATACCATAACTATCATTATCCCTAACAATAATTAACCTTAAGGTTCAACTAGGTCAGTCTTGCAACTTATCTCTTCCACTAATATCACCCTTTCTACTAAATTATTCCTTCTCATGATTACCATTGCAAATTCCTCTAACCTACCACATCCCTCACGGCCTCCCCATCCTCACAAGTTGTATTCTTTCCCTATTCTCGCATTTCTCTCTTCAACCAATAACACTTACAACTATCCCACTCAATTAGCCACTAACCTATCAATCCCTCCCTCCCTCTCTATTCACCTCTTTCTAATCAATTTCATACACCTTTCCACACCTCAGTACTCATCCTCCAACCCACGTTCGTTATAGTATTAACCACTGCTACCTTGACCACTGACTCACCCGCCACTCTGTCCACATCCCTCTATCTTCTCTCATACCTTTCCACATACCTTATTAATCTCCCTCCACCACCAAATTAGACAATTTCCCTCCCTCAAATTGCTATCCCTTTTCTCACTGTCTCAAATTCCCATAATTCTATAGCTATTATTCCTAAACTTTGACACCTATACATGGACCCAACAACAATTGACCACCCTTCGAATACCACTTATCCCACCCTCTCACTCAACTCCCAACTTTCCACCTCTACTACCATCTTCCTTAATACCCTCATTCTTAACCCCCTCCCTCTTCCTGAACTAACGTCTTATCTCCTCTCATCATTCCCTATCTTAACACTCCCCATAATTCCACTAACCCTCCTACTTCCTCCCTCTAATACTGCTTACTCCCCACATTTAATCATTTGAACTTCTCTGCATTATGATCTGAAATGTAAGATTGTTTTTCTACCCTGATGAGAGAGGCTCAATTTATCCAATGCTGATTGCTTCCATTATAGCTTGCATGTTATGATGAACTACATCTACCAACATTGTGCCAGATCACCAAGCCCATCCTGATTCCTATATCTGTTGTTAGGCTTATGTGATCAGGTGTGTTGTACAGAATTGGAACAAGCAGTTGAATTATTATGTCACATGTGTCTATGAGTTTTCATTGGTAGTTCATGGATATGACCAATTCTTTCTGGTCTGTATTCTTTATCCGAGTGAGTTCTCAAATGGTAACATTGTGGTGGTATATGATGTGCATCGCAGTTGTAGGAATTACCAGTGCTGCTTATGCCTGCTTCTTGTGTATATCCATGCCTTAAAGCAAATTAAATTAAGCTAACGGTTACTCAAAATTCATTGTCACTGCATTGTGCGAAAGTACATTTATATGCGTATAGGCATCTTGAGAGTCATTCAGAAATTCTATTAATTATCTTCTCGTTAATCCACAGAATAGACAGGGATTCCTAGGAGTAGAGATGGCATCTCCTGGAAATTCTATTGTATGGTTTTGCATACCTTACTATGGACCACTTAATGCTGCACTTCGTTTTATCCTCCTTTAGTTGCCATACAAAATCTGCCAAAGATGTTGAATGTCTCTTATTAATTGTCTTAAAGTTGGCAACATGGTTACGATAACAATTCTTAAATGAATCCGCTGTCTGCCCAATCTAAACATAAGGCCCTCCCCTTGTGTGCACAGTATATTTATATACAAGATTTGTACTCATACAGAGATTCATCAAGAGCATTTATCATATTTATTTGTATATAAGGCAGTCCTGACTCCATTAACCAGTGTTGTTACTATGTTAGCTGTACCTTGAGAATTTCTTCTACTACAAATTGGTTATAACTGGTGTTTATCAATGCAGTTTACATCTGTTTGGTTGGTATTTAGACGCAAATGTTTGCTGGATCCAGTAGGTAGGTTATTGAACCTTTGCCACATTTTGCTATTGTTTATGCGATGCATAAGCTGCTCTAAATTAGCAGAGTTGGCATAGGATACCTTCACGGTGTGTCGATTAAAAATAGCAGGATACCGATTGGATCTAGGAAAACACTTGTCCAAAGCAGCAAAAAATTTCCAGCGATCTTGGTTGAAACATGCAAACCAAAACTTAGGTTGAACCAGAGGACATCCTGATTCCTTTATCTGTTGTTAGGCTTATTTGAGCGAGCATGTTGTACAAGATTGGAACAAGCAGTTGAATTATTATGTCGCATGTGTCTGAGGTTTCGTTAGTAGATCATTGACATGACCAATTCTTCTGGCCTGTATTCTTTATCAAAGCAAGTTCTTAAATGGTAACATTGTGGTGGTATACAATGTGCATCGCTTATGCCTGTTCCTTGTATATATTGAATTTTTTTCATGGTACCCAGCCCTAGCTAGAGCATCATTATAATAAGATGCATGAGATTTGAAAATTTTACTGGTGGCAGATAATCTAGAGATTCTAGTAGAAATACTCTTAACTACTCCCTGTATAATTGAGGGTGAATGATTGGATGCTACATTAATGGGCTTGATATGATCATTCGGTTTATGAAATGGTTCAAATAATCCAGTATCAAGACAGAATGTAGCGTCAAGAAAGTTCATTCTACGAAAATCTTTATAGTAGTGTTTAGTCCTAAAGAAATTTTTCTTATGCCTTTTTAACTGTACTTTACTACTTTTGTCTAGAAAAAATAAGGCATCATCCCTATATAGACCTCCTATTACTCCCAGAAAGGAAGACTGGATTAATGAAAGGATATATATTCTGACTAGGTCACTGGCCTGAGCAGAATCATGTGAGCCCATTGCTATATCAAATGCATTTTCCCGATCTAATCTACCATCAAAATCTACTAGAGTGGCTCATGTGGCAAGTATATTTATTTCACGTCAGAAAAAATCGGAATTGTCACACTAAAAATCAGGGCTTGATTAAAACGATCGGGTTGACAGTGGTATAGTAGCTCTCTATATCTGGTTGCAAGAATTTACTAGTCTTACTAATTTCTAGAATTGTGAACCGTCGAACCATCTCTTGTGTATCAGACCAGAAGGCTAATCTGTCTTTCATTTGTTATATGCCTAAAGATCATTCTGAAAGTGATCGTGCTTTACCAGTTAGCTACCAAATGTAAACTATTCCTTTTATTATATATATATATATATATATATATACACACTAGATGTACCCATCATGACCTGTTGGGTCACAACCACTCCAAGGTGAAAATATCGATGCATGGCGAGAAAATAAAAAAATACTATTTTAGACTTCATGCAATAAAATTCTTAAATAACACAGTTCTCCTGCATTTGGTGTAACAACATAAACATAACCAAGTGTTTCTTCTTTGAAAATGTTCAAATGGCCTTCAGCTTTTTCCTTTCTTTCTTCTTTGCCATTCTTTGTTACTACCATTCCGAGTGAAATACATGGGTATTTCAGTATAAGGTACTGTTTTTGTAAAGTTGTCATTGATGCACAATGAAAAGAATTTTTGTCAATGTTGTTCTCATGTCGTTCATTGACAGCCATATATATATATATATATATATATATATA
>NC_068983.1:112440499-112445817 GCF_001194135.2 Octopus bimaculoides
ATATATATATATATATATATATATATATATATCCTCATTATTTCTGAGCAATATTCTTTGTTCATCTGGTAGATGAACTTGCAGTCTCACTATTGCAGGTTTTCTTTCATGAATTGAAAATCCTAAAATGGATACAACTGCTTTGAGTGGGCCAATATACCTACCCATTAGATATTGACTAATTTCGTTGTCATTGTTTATATGAACAGCAGCTCAGTCATTTCTTTTCAGCATGTACTTAATGACAAACTTAATTTATTACACTGTGGTAACGATTTAAATGTTGCAGTGGCACTTGAATGCTCTTAACATAGTTCCATTATAAGGTACAACCCATTTGTTGTTGTTCATTTTTCCAATTCTATGAGATTCAACTCCTCCCGCTGCAAGTAATCTTCTGCTTTTTGATTAAAGCGATAAGATTAATATTTCATTTTAAATAAAATAGCTATTTTCCCCTTTAAGCAAAAGAAATCAAGTACCCATGATACAAAAATATCTCATAAAAATATGGGGAGTATCTCTATCTTTTAAGTCCATGGTGCTCTGAAAGCTGTATAAATGATTAAGGGAAGGAAAAAGAAAGTAAGAAAAAAGGACAGACAATGGTGACTGACACGACTCTTTGAAATGCCAACATTTTCAACTTGATTTTTTTTTTTTTCTTAAAGGGGAAAATAATTATTTTATTTGTAATCTTTATCATCTTAATCAAACAGCAGGAAATCAGACAAACTTGGAGTTTTAGTATAGGTTTTTTGCTTTCATTTTCGTACTGTCTGTCAGTCAATTTGATGATTGGGTCATTCAAAGTCACAAAAAATATTAGCACCATGAAGCTAGTCAGTCAAATTTGTTATGCAATCATTCAATTTCACACTTCGGTCAAAGAATTTAGCATTTATATCATTCAAATTAAAATGCCCATTGAGAGCATTCAAATTACTCAGAATGCAAGGAAGCATCTTTTTGAGCATTCAAGTTTATTTCAGAGCAATCTATTTAACATTTCGAACGATCAAATTAGCACAATAGCTGTTTTGGTTTTATCTCATGATCATTGTTATCATTATCATGTGTTTTCATCCATTGTTTATGCTTTAAGCATTCAGTCTATGAATTCTTTTATTTTTGCATAGATACATGTATTTATCATTAAAGGCTTCATGAAATTGCATTCCAGCCTTTTCAATCTTTTTAAAGAAACTCACAATTATAACAAATGCTCATTTTCTTTGATTTTGAATGCATTATGTTGCGATATGTGTTCTTCCTTTGCATTATATGTCTTGTCTGGAAAAATATGTATTTCTTTGATTTTGAATTTTGTCTTTCATTGATTTACAGTCTTGATAGGGAGAGTTCATTTGAGAGGATTTAGCTATCTATTTCCTGGTGGTTGAGGCATCTCAGGAGGTAGGTCTTGGTGTGTCTATACCAACAAGCACAATTTTCTGGAGTGATAGCGTTGATGTTATGCCTTGTGACCTGTTGTATGACATGTGCTTGCCATTCTTCCATGGTCATTCTGGCTTCTTCTGCAGCTGCCCAGTCGCCAACCTTTTGCTGCAAATCAGTTCAAGTGAGGTTCCACCTGACAGCCACCGTAAATAAAGAGTACACCATTTCCATACGATCAAGAAACTGCAAGTAGGGAGGCAAGATTTTCAGGCTAATCCATGGATTGCTGGGAGGTCAGCATGAACGTGTGGCCGCTTGTTGTCGTAAATCAAGTAGATGGATTTATCCGCTGGGAACATGTCAGCACATGTTGAACTGTTTCTGCCAAGAACACTTTGAAAGAGTTTTGTCTGAAAATATTGTCAGCAATGGACTGGTGAACGAGGCTGATTTCTTCCAACACTGCACAAGTGACATTGCAGTTTTTCCTATGTTACAAATGTTGCAATGAAAAAGGATTTCGTGCACAGAAGAATCACGTAATTTATTTCTTCCTTGTAGCTATAACAACATAAGATTTGCATGACAAAACATGTAATTTAAATTTGTCACTTTTAACATTCACTTCTTAGAAGGTGAGTAAAAAAAACACAGATGTAAAATTAGTGCTAAATTGAATAAATGTATTCCAAACTGGTATGCTCATGTGCAAATTTGAATGCTTGAGAAGATGCTTCCTTACATTCAGACTAATTTGAACACTCTCAAATGGCATTTTAATCTGAATGATATAAATGCTAAATTCTTTGACCAAAGTGCGAAATTCAATGATTGAAAAATGAATTTGAATGGCACTAATTTTTCTTGCGATTTTGAATGACCCAATTTTCAAATTGAACAACAAACGTATAAAAATGACTGCAAAAACTATATATATATATATATATATATATATATATATATATATATATATATATATATACACATACATATTTATGTACTAGCAGAAATACCCAGCGATGTCCGGATTGAAGAGAATAATGAAATTTAAAAACGCCCTCTAGATTACGCAAATCTCAACTGCTACTAGTTGCTGAGATACCAATTTTCTACATTGATAACTCTCCAATTCATGCCAGCATGGAACATAGACGTTAAGTGACAACAGTTTCTTCAATGGCTCTGGAGGTTAGGGTATTGCAGAAAGTTTAACCATTCCACCACTGTAGCACAGTGCAGGTGTCTCTCCAGACTACTTCTTTGTTTTACAATATATGCACTCAGTTGTCATTGCACCAATGGAAATTCTAGTGTCATCTATATAATGAATTGCGGGATCATAATTGAAAGCTGCTTCCTAGAAGTTGCTTCTCTGAGCTATTGCAACTGCTCTTCGTTCTGCAGTGGAGATCCTATTCCTTGTCAGCTGTGCATACCTCTGTTCATCACTTTGTGATGCTCTGACTTTTGTAGTGCACAGTGTTTGTTTCTTGGTATGCTCCCCTTTCTGCAGCTGTCTCTCTTTCCTTGGACAGAGACATTCTTTTGGCTGACCCTGACATCGTTGACAAATTTGACACTTTCCTTCTAGGTATGGTTATATATGTATGCAGAAGATAGTAAACAAGGAAAATAAGTGGATAACAGAAATTATTTTTCTTAATACGACAGACAGACAGTAAATAAGAAATTTTTACAGAAAATAAAGAATTGTATGGGTTGAAGCGAAATCTGTCAGTAGACCAAAGAGCCAGTATCAAATGAACAAGAAAAATGCCGTTAACAACTGAAAAACACAAAACCGTTGCAAAAGTAAATAAGAAATTTTTAGGGAAATTAACTAAGTGTATGAATTTAAGTGAAACTATTCAAGTTACTTCTGTTAGTAGATTATGAACTTACTTTTATGAGTAATTCCAACAACAACAACAAAAAAGCAACACAAAACGTTGCAAGAGTAAACAAGAAACTTGTAGGCAAATTCAATGAAGTGTACGGATTAAAGTGAAATTTATGAAGTTAATTTTGTCAGTAAATTATGTATGAAATAACTTTCATTAGTGATTGTGAAGTTCTTTGAGTCAGTAATTTGTCGTTGTTGTTTGCAAATAGCAATTGAAAACTTACAGGGAAAACAATAGCAATTGAACTGAAAGTGAAAACAATACAGAGTGAGTGAGATATAGAGAGAGAGGTAGCTAGTTAGACAAATAAGATAGATATAGATAGAGAAGATATAGACAGATAAATACAGAGACATAGATAGATATAGAGATGGATAGTGAGATATATATAGAGAGAGCTAGCTAGTTAGATAAATAAGATAGATATAAATAGATAAGATATAAACAGATAAATACAGAGACATAGATAAATATAGAGAGATAGAGATAGATGGGCAAAGAGATATAATCAGAGAGGTATAGACGTCACTGATGCAAGAAAACCGAAAGTAAATATTAAAAAAACTTCGAAAGACGTGAATCTAATATAAAAAGCAATGTTTTATATCTTTTTTTATGACCAATGGATGTAAGGGAGAAAATTCCTGAAAGTTATTTCGCAAAGAGTTACTTCCCTTCTGTGCGCAACCCAGGATTAGATGTTTTCTGCCTTTAGGGGGCCCATAACTCATTATGTGAAAACTTTTAAGAATCTAAAGCCATCCCTGAGCATAAGTGATGTATGTTCCAAGTTTGGAGAAAACCAGTTGAAAAATACAGCCGTCATAATCATTTGCACACCTATACAGACAGAACGGGATTTATTTTGTATATATATGTATAGGAAGAATCCACAAAAAAACAAAAGACGAAGACAGGTGGTGTAGACAACAAACAAATGTATTAGTTTAACACTCGGGAAGTGAAAAAGTCTTTAACGTTTCGAGCCTACGCTCTTCCACACAAAGAAACAGAGAGGGAATATATATATATATATATATTGTTAGATAGATATACTAATGTAAGTACTTTGTGTATTTTCCAGTGGCTGCAATGGTGTAGCAGTGTATATAACTCTCATGTCGCCGGTGTTAAACACCTTAGAGTCATGGATAGGCAAGATAACTCACCCTCAATCCCATTTGGGAGTGATGGACATCGATGCTTCACCATTTTTGTGGCTTATCTAGACTACCTACCCACCTGGGTTGAAGGCCAGTCAGCTAGCCAGTCCAACGACTTATATGCCCATGGCTTGTAAAATCATAAGTTGGTATGCTCGGAAATTGCATACCTAAGGGAAAATTTACATTGGAAATAAAAACAGCTCTAATATAATAAATATTGTTAAATACATATACTAATGTATATGCATTGTGTATTTTCCGGTGGCTGCAATGTCGTCGCGGAGTATATAACTCTCATGTTACCAGTGTTAAAATGCCTTAGAGCCATGGATAATACACAAAGCATATACATTAGTATAAGTATTTATCAGTATTTATTATACTAGAGCTGCTTTTCTTTCTCTTTCCCGTTGACACTCCTTTCAGATATACAGGCCCCACACACACTCTCTCACATTTCCCTCCATTCCTCACCCTCTTTTACTGTCATATATATATATATATATATATATTTATATATATATCTCCAGCCCTACACATTCAATAATACTATAAAAAGAGACAGATCCTCTGAAGTGAAATCATATTTGAAGAACCTACAAGAATAGATGCAAGCACTAATATTTGTAAAACATGTGATATATTAATAAAAATCTGTAAATGTACAACTATCCAGATATATAATCCAGATATATAATTCCTGTATATCACCTCCAAACCTTCCAATATATATATATATGTACATATACACATATGCACCCATATATTCATATATCAATATATGTAAATGTAAATGTGTGTGTATATATATATATATATATATATATATATATATATATATATATAT
>NC_068983.1:112447174-112449059 GCF_001194135.2 Octopus bimaculoides
CCACTAATATAACTTGGAACATGATAAATAACTCCTATTTTTGCTGAATAAAGTGAAAGCAGTAAATGAATGATATGGATGTACGGAAGAAGTATGAAATCAAGTGAATAAGGTTAATTGAGCACAACATATTGAACATCGTAGGAAGTAATGTTTATGTTAAGTTGAACTGAAAGTAATGTTTGAGTATATGTTTATAGATGTTATTGGTGTTCTAATTTGGGTTCAAAAATTAAGAGTGTTTAGATAACATATATCAAGCGAGATAAGTCTACTATATCTTTTTACATATAAAGGTATAATTAACATGTGTCTCTTGAATTATTTGAGGAACTAATAAGTTACAAGTTGAGTTGTCAGCATTATATAAATAAGTATTTTTTTACCTAAAGGAAAGAAATACGTGTTGCTGCGAGTGTTTACATCTGTATGAGTTTTCAATGAACGTGTTCACCAGTTTATTCTTCGAGAATCAAATGAATAACAGTTCCGTATTGCATAATGGGCAGAATTTTTTTACTTTTGTCATATGGTATAGATGTTGATAGAATTAGCCAGTCTAATTAAAATTTTATGTTGTTGTCTTTAAGTTCCCAAACTAATTTGCCATATATATATATATATATATTTAAAATACAGAGATGCCTATAATAGGACATCTAACCCGCTAGAAAGAGCAGCAAAAAACTCTATACTACAAAATTAGGAATAATTTCGAAAGGGAATAAAAAATAAAAACATTTACCAATCTATTTTCCGTACCATGGTTTCAAGCTATTTTAGTAAAATAAAATATTTTGTCAGGTAAGCTATCTTCAGCGGAATAACCTAGATATAACATATAAACACGAAGCATATCATAGAAAACATGACTTATGCTTAATTTTTCAAAATTTACCGCGCATATGCCCTTTACCTTATCGGCAGCAAATACAAAAATGTCGATTTTCTTTCAGAAATTAACCAAAATATATTTTATCGTTATCAATAAATCATAGGGTAGCAAAAAGATTTTAGAAATTTTATTTACTACCAGTGGTCTAGCGAGAAGAAAAAAATAGCCAATAGACTATATATTCATATAAAATACAAAGATGGCTATAATAGGACATCTAACCCGCTAGAAAGAGCAGCAAAAAACTCTATACCACAAAATTAGGGAGAATTTCGAAAGGGAATGAAAAATAAAAACATTTACCAATCTATTTTCCGTACCATGGTTTCAAGCTATTTTAGCAAAATAAAATATTTTGCCAAAACATGGTACGGAAAATAGATTGGTAAATGTTTTTATTTTTCATTCCCATTCGAAATTATCCCTAATTTTGTGGTATAGAGTTTTTTGCTGCTCTTTCTAGCGGGTTAGATGTCCTATTATAGGCATCTCTGTATTTTAAATGAATAATATATAGTCAATTGACTTATTTTTTCTTCTCGCAAGACCACTGGTAGTAAATAAAAATTTTTTGCTACCCTATGATTTATGAATAACGATAAAATATATTTTGGCTAATTTCTGAAACAAAATCGTCATTTTTTGTATTTGTTTCAAGGTAGGTGGTAAATAGTCCGACCCGTACGCAGCTCCGTCTCGTTCTGGTTCTATCCGCGTCGTCAAACTCCCGCTGTCTTCCCCACTCCCCCTTTTAACAGGAAATACGAGATTACCTACCTTGCTTGTTAACAGGAAGTGAACGAGTTTACCTGTCTCGTATTATGCTAACTTCCTGTATATATATTTGGTTATTCATACCAACGTTATTTCTGCCAAAACGGTCGTTGACAAATGTTTATCTCGCCACCTTCGGAAAATATAGGGTAAATTCTCACCCTTCATTATCTTATAGGTATACATAACATTCCCCCCCCCCCAAAGAAATAAAGT
>NC_068983.1:112449069-112451346 GCF_001194135.2 Octopus bimaculoides
AATACATGTAACATCCTGTCACAATCAGCGAACTCGAGATTGTCATTGCGGGTGCACTGACATTGTCTTTACCTCGAATATGTTGAATATGGAGATTAAATTCTTGCAAATATAAACTCCATCTCATTAATCTCGGATTTTTGTTCTTCGTCTTGTGCAGAAAGGTCAGCGGATTGTGGTCGGTGAACACTTCAATGGGATACTTGGTGGTTCCAAAATATATGTCAAAATGTCACAATGACAATAACAAGGCAAGGGTTTCTCTCTCAATTGTTGAATAATTTCGCTGGTGTTCGTCAAATTTTGTTGAGTAATAACCAACAAGATGATCAACACCCTTTGCATCTGATTGTAACAGAACACCATCGATAGAAAGCTTAAATGATTTCCCAAAATCTGGTGCTATCAAAACTGGAGAACCCATGAGTATGGCTTTTAAGGGTAGACTTCTAGACCTGTCACCACGACTGAAATTTCGGGCTTTACAGTTTTTCTTTTATAAATGGCTTTCGTTTTGTCCTGTGATTTCTTCAAATGTTCTGTGGGAACCTCAGTAGCTTTGGAAGGTCGGTTTCGAAAAGTAGACACATGGTCTACCGAGTTCAAGTGGGATTCAGGGCTCTCAGAAGGGCTTGGCTTAATGCTATCATGTGGATCAGATAAAACCTTGGACCCTGCTAAATCATTTCCAATAATCAAGTCTACACCTGAAACTGGAAAAGTTTTCTTAACACCAACTTTCACCAAACCAGACACAAAATCTGACTGCAAATCAACCAAATGAAGAGGTGCACTTGAAATTCCACTAATACCCTCTAATAAAACATCAGAGTTAGCAGACGACACGACCGAGAAAGGAAGAGTACCTTCCAACACTAGAGACTGGAGTGCGCCTGTGTCCCTAAAAATAGTGATGGGTCGTAATGTGGACTTATCACCCTTAAGTGAGATAAACCCTTTTGAAATAAAAGGCAAGTACCCCTCCTCATTGTTAATAATATCGGAAATAGGCTGAGACTTGATATTCACAAAAGCGCGTGGAAAATGTTGTGACTGATTTTTTTAACTTGAGCTTTCTACACTCAGAAATCAAATGGCCTGACTTTCTACAATATCTACAAATAATTGCTGAATGAAAATTTGGATCAGATTTAGAAACAAAAGGACTGGTTGACTTTCTTAACTCTGAACCACTGGACTTGTTAGGATTCGAACCTGACTGAGTTGAATGAATTATTTTACTTGTCCGACCTACGTCGAAATTATCCGGATGACAATAACCATACAGCTTGAACTCATGCTTATGAGTAATAGAGTAATCCTTTGCTAAACTAGCTGCTTCTTGTAACTGTTCTACTGTATGCTCTTCCAAATAAGTCCTAATATCAATATGAACGCACTGCTTGAACTCTTCTAATAATAGAAGCTGCCTTAATTTGTGAAAATCTTCTCCAACTTCTTTTGACACACACCACCGATCAAACAAATTTCCCTTCTCTCTAGCAAATTCTACATAGGTATACTCACTTCTTTTCTTGGACTGCCTGAATGTTTGTCTATATGCCTCAGGGACCAGTTCATACGCTTTTAGAATAGCCTGTTTGACCACCTCGTAACTCAAACTTGCTTCGTTCGATAAAGCTGAATAGACTTCCTGAGCCCTGCCTTTTAAAACACTTTGTATTAACATTGTCCAATGCTCTACAGGCATTGAATTTATTGCCACCTTTTCAAAATGAAGCAAAAATTTATCAATATCGTCTTCACTAAATGGAGGCACAAGTCTAATATTTTTCGTTACATCGAAATCTGTCTGACCACGAGTAGTGTCCAACTTTCTACTCTGTAACTCCATTTCTTTCAATATTAATTCTTTTTGAATTTCCATTTCCCTTATTGCCTTTTGAAATTCTAATTCTAATTTCCTCAACTCAAACGCATCTGTTTTCTCTGGTTTCAACAATGACAAAGCCGAATCTTCGAAAATTTCTTCAACTAAATGTTCCAAAACCATTTTGAAAAGCTCTTTCTTTTTCATGGTAGACTTAGCCTCCTCCAGATCGTAATGCTTGGCCAATAACAACAATTCTGATTTTTTTTTAAATCCTCAATTGCTCCACACTGAGAAATTCAATAAATTCTTCAACCTTAAATTCCATGATTAAATACTGGTTTCACTAGAAGAATTTCGAATGTTGATACAAAATTATGCAGGTAATATGTGTATTTTAGCAGTGGAAATTCTTGTATATAGCCTTTAAAAAAAAAAAAAAAAAA
>NC_068983.1:112451356-112455240 GCF_001194135.2 Octopus bimaculoides
TATAATGTATTTGCGAGAGTTCAACTCCCGGACGAGCCGCCAATTTGTTACGATCAGACAAATTTATAATGTAAGAAAAGGGGTAAACTTCTGATCGTAACAACAAAGTGTTCAAACAGGGAAGTAAATGTTCATTTATGGAGATTATGTCCAGTCTCAATGGTTTCAAGTTAGGTGGTGAACGGTCCGACCCGTATGCAGTTCCATCTTGTTCTGGTTCTATCTACGCCAAGCTCCAGCTATCTTCCCTGCTCCCCTTTTTAACAGGAAGTACGAGATTACCTGCCTTGCTCGTGAACGAGGTTACCTGTCTCGTACTATGCTAACTTCCTGTATATATCTTTGGTTATTCATACCCACGTTATTTCCCTTCTGCCACACGGTCGTTGACAAATGTTTATCTCATCACCTTCGGAAAATATAGGGCAAGTTCTCACCCTTCATTATCTTATAGGTATACATAACAATATATATATATATATATATACACACACACACACACACACACACACACACACATATATTTAAGAATTTAAGGATTGGAGAAAACGCATGTTATAATTGCATACTTTATTCCTACATATGTTTCAAAGGATTACAACCTGTGTGATCCATAGGGATCTTTGATATTAAAATTGTAACCTTCTCATCAGGGAAAGCATAGGAATCATCTTAAACGTAAGACATTATGACCGATTATGAAATGATGAGAAGGTTACAATTTTAATATCAAAGATCCTTATGGATCACACAGGTTGTAATCCTTTGAAACATATGTAGGAATAAAGTATGCAATTATAACATGCGTTTTCTCCAATCCTTAAATTCTTAAATATACTCAAATACCCAAAATTTCAAGGAGTTCCTGCCTTAAAAACAGGAGCTAACCACAGTTAGTTTGTGTTCTTTGCTACATTGGTTTCTATTAACCCATTTATTCTATCAGAAGAATTTTTATTCATTAAGATAGAAGAAATACACATAATTATATATATATATATATATATATATATATACACACATCCATGTAAGCGAAAATAACAAAATGTGTGAAATAAATCGATAAATTCCCTTCAACTAAATGTGAAATTATATTGAACAAAGCACATTTAGTAAAATTAAGATTGAAAGCATTGGAATTTGGTTCTTGTGAATATTACTCTCTCGTTTATTATATCAGTTGTATACCAGTCTTTTGGAAGTAAGTTGAGCAGAAAATGATAATAGATTAATCTAAGCTTTCATTTTATAACAATAATAGTACAATAGCTTTTATCTTATAGTTTTTATTTGCTACAATCATTCTGGGGCACTGCTTTGAAGGGATTAATTGAACATAAAAATAAAAAGACCCCACTTCGGTGTCATGAAAACCATGGGATTGCACCTAGATAATTAACCCACTGAGGCATAAGTGCAGGCAACATTGTTTATGGAAGACCAGTAGTTGCCCATGCATACCAGCCTCTCCTCACCCTGCCACTCTACAGCTGAGTGAACGAGAGTAACGGGAAATGAAGCATCTTGCTCAAGAACACATTCCAGTCCAGGAATCAAACTCACTACCTCATGTGTGGGAGCCCAACACTTCAACTACTGAGCCATGCTACAACACAAGCACACACACACACACACACACACACGCACACACACAAACATATGTATGTATATAGGTAGGTAGGTAGGTAGATAGATAGATAGACAGACAGATAGATAGATATGCACAAAAACATATAGGATGGACTTCTCCCAGTTTCCATCTACCATTTCCACTAAAAAGATTTTGCTTGGCCCACAACTATTGTACAAAACACTTGCTTAATATGCCATACACTGGGATTGAATCCAAATCAACATAGTTGGGAGCAAGCTTCTTACCCATACAGCCATACCTACACCTATTTATTATATCTAGAAATATTGCAAAACATAGAAAAATTATAGAAAAAATGCTTAGCTCTTATTTCTTTCAGTCATAAGATAATGGCCATGTTGGGACATCAACTTGAAGAATCTTAGTTGAATGACTCAATAAGAAGTACTTTTTTTTTCTTCAAGCATTGGTACTTATTCTATCACTCACTTTTGCCGAACTGCTAAGTTACAGGGACATAAACATACCACCATTGGTTGTCAAGTAATGGTGGGGGACAAACACAAGTACACACACACACATACATGCACACACAAACTCTCTCACACACACACACACACATACATAAATGTAAGAACATACTGTGGACAAGGCTGCATGGTGTGCAATTATAAATAAATAAAAAAAAATACACATTAAGTGCAGGAAATCACCAACGAGTGAAAAATACATAAACAGGAGTGGCTGTGTGGTAAGTAGCTTGCTTACCAACCACATGGTTCCGGGTTCAGTCCCACTGCGTGGCACCTTGGGCAAGTGTCTTCTACTATAGCCTCAGGCCGACCAAAGCCTTGTGAGTGGATTTGGTAGACGGAAATTGAAAGAAGTCTGTCGTATATATGTATGTGTGTGTGTATATGTTTGTGTATCTCTGTTTGTCCCCCCCCCCCAACATCACTTGACAACCGATGCCGGTGTGTTTACGTCCCCATAACTTAGTGGTTCGGCTAAAGAGACCGATAGTATAAGTACTAGGCTTCCAAAGAATAAGTCCTGGGGTCGATTAGCTCGAATAAAAGGCGGTGCTCCAGCATGGCCACAGTCACATGACTGAAACAAGTAAAAGAGTAAAAAGACATGAGAAAAGTACAGTACAAAATACCAAAACATACACAATAAGTACAGGACGTCACCAAGGAGTAAAAAATACGTAAAAACATGAGGGAGAAGTAAGGACAAAATACCAAAAGAAGATAACTCACTCATCAGCTGTCAGACTGTTTATTACTCCCTATTTCATGCTTTTAATGACAAGATAGGAAAACTTCACAAGACAGCAGCATCCACAAATTTTTAAAATATAAAACTTGTGGAGAGTTAAGTCTTCAAATAAACGAACAATAACAGAGTGGACATACAGAGTAAACAATCAACAAAGACAAACATTAAGGGCTGTCAGGACATGATGAACTGTAATAGGTAACACCCAGAAGAAATCTTGAAAGGATTTAGAATAAACAGAAGAGAAGAAAACAGTAAATAAGAAATAAATGTCGAGAGGCAAGAGAAGAGGGAAATGATGTCCAGCTAGTCGGACACCGCATCCAGAAAAGACAGACAAGAAAAAAGGGCTATAGTCACATGTTATCAACAGGCAGAGTGGAAGGGGGACAAGAGAGAGGATGCATGAAAGAAACAAAGAGAGTGAGGAGGAGTGGGAATGAGCGAAAAATAGCAGTGAGTGAAAGGAGGAGAAAGGGAAAAACAGAGGATCATAGAGGGTGGTATTTTGTCCTGTACTTTTCTTGTGCGTTTACATATTTTTGCCTCATTGGTGATGTCCTGAACTTAGCCTCTCTAACACCATCCTCCTCACCAGCACCCATCATCAACTCTATCACATCACCAACTCCTTCACTTACACTTCTACCAATATCATCTATTGCATCTCCTGCTCTCTGTACATTAGACAAACAGGACGCCGCTTGGCTGACCGGTTCACGGAACACTTCTGAGACATCCGCCTCTGCAATGACACCCTGGTCTCACACCATTTCCGCTCTACCGGTCACTTTTTGCAACACCTGTTCGTGTTCAGATTGTCCTTGCACAGAGGCCATCCGGACTCCCGTTTGTGCTGTGAACAGGGATTAATCTTCTCTCTTCACTCTTTTGCACCACTTGGGCTCAACTTTCCTCTCCTCTTCATCTAACCTCCTCTCTTTGCCTCTCTCCCCATCCCTCCTACTTCCTCCCACCCACCTCTCCTCTCTTGCTCCGACTCCTACTT
>NC_068983.1:112455549-112468288 GCF_001194135.2 Octopus bimaculoides
CCCAACTCCACCTCTACCCCCATCCTGTGCTTACCCACACACCCCACCTCTACCCCCACCCTCAGCATAACCCACATGGCTGCATGCTTACCATGATTATTATGGTTCTTTGTAATGGAGTAATGTTCTCATTCTTCTATTAAATAGATGTATAAGAAACAGCTGCAATGAGCAGACAATTATCCATTGTATGTTATTATTCATTTGATTATAATACACCAAGGGGATTTACGACTTATCAGACACCCTAGAGTATATCAACTACATACAATTCGATGTAACACGAGCTTTGAACCAGCCCCTAGGTCCTAAATACTCATAGGGTTGGTTTTCTCTGAGTGCACAACCGGAATATCGTATTTGATACTTACCAGCCATAGGCTGGAACCACAGGTTTATTGAACCCTACCTGGTAAATATCTTTTCAAGTACCTGATTCTATAGGAATCTTTATTTTACTATATATATATATATATATATATATATATATGGTGGGCTTCTTTCACTTTCTGTTTATCAAATCCTCTCACAAGACTTTGGTCAGCCCAAGGCTATAGTAGAAGACATTTGCCTATTATGCCATGCAGTGGGACTAAACCTGTTACCATGTGGTTAGGGAGCAGGCTTCTTACCACACAGCCATGCCATTTATTCTGAATATAAAAACATAAAGCAATCTAAGATCAATTTGGTAAGTATAAGAAAACAGAATAATTGGAATACTCACGTTGTATCTGGCTGTCTCAGAAAACTCGGAAATCTCATTTAAGGTTGACATTGAATTAGAAGGCTCTGAACCACGTAGAAGATCTGGTTTTCCAAATAATGTTGTACTCTTTGGTATCTGTAATGTGTAACAGTTTTTATTAGAGAAAAGAAACATAAGAATTTTTATGTTTGCATACATTTCTGCTACAATATCCATTTCACTTTGAGTCAAGACTATTGATAAGTTTGCAAGACGCAACAAAAATTTTAGGAAAATAAAAATAAGAAATAAGTGGAAATTTTAACGGTGAGTGTGTTAAATTTCAAGGCACAATAAGAAAATGACTCTCCTCAGACACAACAGAACCATTTCGCTCATAGAAAATTAAGTACTAAATACAAAATTATGGATAATAAAGATAACAATTACTAAGGTAGATATTTAAAATAGTAAGACAGTATTTAAGGAAATATGGTTATTTCAAACAGATTGAATAACTGCAGAGCAACTCCTCTGTTGGGCCACATTTTCATGCATACAACATTACTATTGTCAAAATTCTCAATTGTAAAATACAATAGACCACTTGTACAGATGGTAGAGCAATTCGCTGGTAGATCTGGCTCTTTTTAAAGAGTACTGATGCTCACTAACAGCAACAGCAACAACATGGAGACCTGTCGAAGGGATAAGTTCTACAGATTATTGATTTCATGGGGTTTGCTGATTTTCTGCTACTTTAATCTATCGATTCATGGATTAAAGCATTAGATAAGATGAATCTATGGATTAAAGTAACAGAAAGGCCTGGAATCCCCATGAAATCACTGATCTATAGAACTTATTTCTTTGGTAGGTCTCCATGTAAAGAAAACAATTGAATAGTATGTAGTATGGACCAATGGGTTAACTGTAAGATTAGGAATGTAGTCTATAGCTTATGGTGTACTGAGAGATAGTGCAGAAACAAGACAATGACTTACACTTGGGAGACAGCACATAGTATAGGGGAGTGAATAGGTAAACATTAGTGGGAGATCAAAGAGCTCTACCAACATGCTCAAGTAGAACATAGAGGCTCAGTTAATAACTTGGTGGTTAAGGTATTATCATTGCATAGGACAGATTATGGAGGTCACACACATAGTAATAGATAGACCAAGCCTCGACAGAATACATGAATGGAACAATGACACCCACCACCGTACCACACGTGACGACTAGAGACTGAGAGAAAAACAAAAAGAAAGACACAGATACAAACAGTATAATACACACACAAAAGCGAAACATGCACATACTCATGATGAAATATAAGAAATAGAGATAAATAAGTTAACAAACAGAAAAAACTATATAAAACATATGCCATGGAAACCGGGCCCATGAGCCTGGCTAGGCTTTGAAAGGGTGACGTTTTACATTTTATCACCCATATTAAATTGACAAGATAGACTGATAGAAAGAGAAGGAGAGAGAGAGAGAGAGAGCAGAAGATGGGGAAAGGTAGGGAATCAGTAGGGATTACCAGTATTACCCCACTACCAAAAGTTAAATACTTATAGAAAATTATGAGTAGACATTCATTCAGTCAGTATTTGATCTCAGAATTGTCTGTTACTAAATTAGATATATTATGCACCTATCAAATGCCTGAAATATCTTTACAACACATAGAAACTGCAATATACCATTGACATACACATATTAATCTTTGCCTTTCTCCATCATTATCACATTTATTTATGGATTTTTGGTTTACTATTTACTTTTGTTTTTCTGTTTTGGCTTATCTTTCCATCTTTCCATCAATCTTCAGCTAACAATTATTGAATTGATTTCATTATCTGATCTAGCAAGACAGGAAATAATAATATATGTATCTACATTTGTGGCCGTGAAGCATAAATACTTACACACACATACATAGACACACACACACACTGACATGAAGAATTATTTTTCTAGACAGTGATGGAATTTTTCTAGAACAGAGAGAAAAAAACCTAATGATAAAATATAGAAAATAAATGGACAAAAATGGTTGGAATACTATTGTAGATATGAGATAAACAAAGATAACTATGGAATTCATCCCTATATTGTTATAATAGAACAATGTAAATAATGTATGTGCATATGCATGTATATATCCATGTACATATATGTGTGCATGTACGTATGCATGCATGTGTGTGTGTACATATCCCGCAAGCAGGACAGTGCATTTTAGGTCAAGGTATTGGTCTATTGTTAAGAATGACATTGTCATACATCATTTTTTTCAGAACCAGGTAAACTTTATTGCTATGCTTGTTTGAATCATTCTCACTGAACATCATCATCGTTTAACGTCCACTTTCCATGCTGGCATGGGTTGGACGGTTTGACTGAGGGCTGGCAAGCCAGGAGGCTGCACCAGGCTTCAATCTGATCTGGCAAAGTTTCTACAGCTGGATGCCCTTCCTAATGCCAACCACTCCAAGAGTGTAGTGGGTGCTTTTTATGTGCCACTGGCATGGGAGCAGTCAGCTGGCACTGGCATCAACCATGCTCAAATGATGCATTTTACATACCACCGGCATGGGTGCCAATCAGGTGGTACTGTCATCAGCCATGACAATGACTTCACTTGACTCAACAGGTCTTCACAAGAACAGTTTATTGCCCAATGATTGAAGGGAACTCTTAAATGGGTCGGTTATGCTGCACTGGCATAAGCCATGGTTACGGTCTCACTTGGCTTTCTGGGTCTTCTCAGGCACAGCATATCTCCAAAGGTCTCAGTCACTTGTCATTGCCTCCATGAGGCCTAACATTTGAGGGTCGTGATTCACTACTTCATCCCAGATCTTCCAGGGTCTACCTCTTCCATAGGTTCCCTCCACTGTTAGGTTGTGACACTTTTTCACACAGTTTTCCTTATCCATATGTAACACATGGTGATACCAGCACAGTTTTCTCTCTTGCACACCACATCTGATGCTTCTTATGTCCAACTTTTCTCTCAGGGTGCTTGCACTCTTTCATGTATGCACACTGACATTACACATCCAGCAGACTTTACTGGCTTCATTCCTTGCAAGCTTACACATGTCCTCAGTAGTCACGGCCCATGTTTCACTGCCATGTAGCATGGCTGTTCGCACACATACGTCATACAGTCTACCTTTTACTCTGAGTGAGAGGCCCTTTGTCACCAGCAGAGGTAGGAGCTCTCTGAACTTTGCCCAGGCTATTCTTATTTTAGCTGCTACACTCTCAGAGCATCCATCCCTGCTACTGACTTGGTCACCTAGGTAACAGAAGTTATCAACTACTTCTAGTTTTTCCCACTGGCATGTGATGGAAGCTCTTTTCTGCACATTTTCAGTGTTTATTGATCCTGAGCATCTGTCACACACAAAAACTATCTTCCCAGTTAGCCTTCCTTTGATATTGCTGCACCTCTTATGTGTCTATAGATTACACCAGGTACATCTTATGGACTTTCTACCTATGCCTTTTCTACAACTCAAGTAGGGCCATCTACCTGAAGGGATTAGTGATTTGTCTACCTTCCTACTTAGTTAGACATTGGTTTTTGCTAGATTGACTCTAAGGCCCTTCAATTCTAGACCTTGCTTCCACACCTGAAACTTTTCTAGTTCTGATAGTGACTCAGCAATTAGAGCAAGGTCATCAGCATAGAGAAGCTCCTAGGGACATCCTGTCTTGAATTCCTCTGTTATTGCTGAGAGGACTATGATGAATAAGTGGGGGCTGAGGACTGGTCCTTGGTGGACCCCTACTCGGAATTCTTCACTATGCTCATTGCCAACCCTCACCTTACTGACAACATCAAATGAGCTTTGAAAAGAAGTATAAGAAATTGATAGTTAAATCATATGTTCTTTCTCTAAACTTACATATTTTAATAACACAAAGTGTTCAACAACACAGTTCAACTGTGATAAACCCAAATACTTTTTTCGGGTTTACATTCATATCTCCCAGCTAACAACAATATTATTTTGTAATGTTTATTATTTTATGAGAGATATGTGTCTCAATATATCTCAGAAACAAATACCGATATGATAGTACTATTCTGGTATGAGATAACATCATGACAGAAATGAGAGAATACACTGCATCTAAAATTAGAAATAAGAAGGAAGACAAATAGTTTTGCAATCTTGCCTCTGTTTAGGAACTACAGTGAAGGAGTTTTATAACCTTATACATCTTTTTTATTACAACACTAACCACAATCTGTTAAGGAAAGAATAGTAGTGAGATTTGAACAACACAGTTTGAGCCAAATACAGCAATGTGTTTGGGTTGGGATCAAAGATTGTGGCAACATTCTGATGTGTGAGAATATGAATTAATTGTATTATACATTACATATTATGTATGTGTTTATTTCTATTATAGTTTTTCTTTCATCAATCGAAGGAAAATGAAATATCTTGAGATTTATCATTTTTGTTTCCCTTGTCCTTTTTTTCTTTGTTTTTTTTTTGTTTCCCTTGTTTCTATTGTCTTTTTTCTTTTATTTCTACAACCCACCTTGTCGCATTCTCTTTACATTCAAACTTCTTTCTTATACACTAAAAAATATTTCCAAACACTTTGGTATTTGTTCTATTCATCCTCTGCAGAAATCTTTCACCCACTTGACACTTTATTGCCCTTTTTACCAGGAGATCCTTTGGGGAAATGAATTCTAAATATTAGTACTGTACAAAAGTTATAAACTCTTCGCTAGATCCCTTTTCTTTATACCTACTCTTCTTAACAACTTGATAATATGGCAACTATCACAATGAGACTGGCTTCTCATTTATCCAACTTATTTTATAACCTCTTAGAAATAATTCACATAAGATTTTCCTTACAAGCTAACAGCAAGCTAAAATTTTTATTATACCAGTCTCCACCAGCTATTCTGTTTCAATATTGAATTCAAGGAGGCTGGAAAGTAGCCATAGTATTTGCAACAACTCATAGAATAGTGAGGTATATGAAGTTGATGTTCAGCTTAAACTATTATAGGGTGATGTCATATGGGGGGAAATATGAGCAAGGAGAGTTTCTAAATGTGATAAAGTACTGGGGCGTATGAATTAGAATATGTGTATGGAGGTGTTGATCAAGAGAAACTAATTAATAATCATAATGTTCTTCATATAAACTATGGTCCTGCTTCCACTTTATAATCTGATAATACAACTGTTGTTTTGATTTTGAACACACTGTTTTAGAATATGGTCAAATATTCAGTCAGTAGTATTACACCACATCAATTAATAAAAATTTGTGTCTGATGTTCCGGCCTGAATTTTCATTCAAGATTATTCACTGCAGTGGGTAACTACTTAAACTAATTTGTGTCTGATGTCTTAGCCTGAATTTTCATCCAAGATTATTCAATGCTGTGAATGACTACTTAAATAATTAGCTAAGGGGTTTCAAGTTTACATAGTATTGCAGACACTGTTCTGAATTCTGTCAATCTTTTGACTTATTAAAAATTTGAAGTATTCCTGATCACACATTTTAATTGATAATTAGCTTGATTGGTTACAGTTAAATGTTTGAATCTTGCTATGATTTAATTACTTTTATTTGCCTTATACTAATTTATAAACAATAGATTTGTAGAAGGTGTCTGTGACATTGAATGACAAACTATTTAATTAAAAACTACCAATTTCAAAACCCTCAATAATTATGTTTGTGAGATAATCTTAGCAGTTCAAAAAAAATCCATTAAAGGATATTATTTATCTTTTACTTGTTTCAGTCATGAGACTACAACCATGCTGGGGCACCACCTTGAAGAATTTCAGTCAAATGAATCACCCCCAGTATTTTTCATTTTTTAAGCCTTACTCTATCATTTGCTTTTGTTGAACCACTATGTTACAGGGATGTAAACACACCAACACTGGTTGTCAAGTGATGGTAGGTGACAAACACTAAGAGACACACACATAAATATACATGCATATGCGACAGGCTTCTTTCAGTTTCCATCTACCAAATCTACTCACAATGCTTTGGTCAGCCTAAGGCTATAGAAGACACTTTCCCAAAGTGTCACGCACCAGATATTAATGTATATCTTTTTAGCAATTATATCTAATTAGTTTATGCTAAATAAATCCTCAATCATCAGTATACTTAAATCCCTAGAACAATATTCATTAAGCGTTCTTCATTTATCTCCTTTTGAGAAGACAAATGGCTAAAGGTATTCCAAAATATAAGCATCCAATCTTCTTTTCTTTTTTCTTTTTCTTTTTCTTTTTTTGTCAAGCACATTGCATTTAGGAAGATTTGGCTGTTATTTCTACAAATGGCTCTTTGTTTGGTTTGGCATCATTAGAATATAATGATCATACCAGTCTTCTCTCTTGCACACTACATCTTATGCCCAAATGCACTTTCAAACATTTGCACTTTGCTATATATGCACACTGTTTATATTCTTCTTACGCAGTATCCCCTTTGCCAGTTCAAGAAATGCAACTCTGTATCTAATTTTGAAACTTGCATACCTTGTTGCTGTCATTATTGCTTAGCCCATAGTCAGCCTTTGATGAAAAGTGGACTAGCTATGGCCACCTTATCTTTTATTCAGGTTTGGTATTTCTAATATGTACTTCCATTTCTTAACATTGTAAGCCATGATTTTAGGGAGACTTGCTGCTATTTCTAGTAGGTACAGTGATGGTGTAATGACCCTCATTAGCTCATACTCTTTACTCTTTTACTTCTTTCAGTCATTTGACTGCGGCCATGCTGGAGCACCGCCTTTAGTCAAATCAAATCGACCCCATAACTTATTCTTTGGATGCCTAGTACTTATTCTATTGGTCTCTTTTGCCGAACTGCTAAGTTACAGGGATGTAAACACACCACCGTCGGCTGTCAAGCGGTGTTGGGGGGACAAACACAGACACACAAACATATACACACATATACATATATATATATACGACAGGCTTCTTTCAGTTTCCGTCTACCAAATCCACTCACAAGGCTTTGGTCGGCTCGAGGCTACAGTAGAAGACACTTACTCAAGGTGCCACACAGTGGGAATGAACCGGGAACCATGTGGTTGGTAAGCAAGCTACTTAAGCAAGCTACTTACCACACAGCCACTCATTGATATTTTTAGTTTCAATACTATATTTTCTGTCATACAGTTATAACAATGTGCTCCGTAGAATTATCATAAGTAGCAGTATCACAGGAAGGTTAACAGAGAAAAGAGACTTTGTGGAAGAAGTGTTGGAGCAATAGATTCTAAGAGCACATTGGAAATAGATTTGGATGATCATTAGAGACAGTAGATAATACCTGTTACATCTAAGACATTAAGAATTTTGGCATTGGGTTTGAAAGTGTGTGAGAAATTGTAGTTCTTAAATAATCTTTGAATACTTTTACAGAAATGTTCCATTTGAAATGCATTATAACCTTCCATAGTGAGCTGGTAGTCATCCCCGTAAAGTCCTCCTCCAAGCTATCAGGTGATACACAAGTATTCAACCATGGGTGCATTATGTCTCATAGTAGAAACAACTGTAAGCTTATGAAGTTCGTGGCATAATTTCTTATTCCCTTGTCATTTTAATTTCTTACATAAATGTGTGTGTGTGTGTTAAGTTGTATATGTTGTGAACAAAATTAGTGTACTCATTGCATATAGAGTGAAATATCTATTTTATTTATTTTGTTTTTTAATACTTGAGTATGCTAATTATCACAGATCCATACCTAAGAGTCATGTCTTATATATCATTATCTTCAGATGAATTTAGATATAAAGAACCTCTGAAAGGTAGATTGTCTCCAGTTCCATCAGAAAGTCGCAAAGCGCAAAGAACTAGTAATTATTCTCACTTACTATAGAAGAATAAGTGTATGTGTTTGCATATATTTTGTATGTGAGTGCATGCATGCAGTGGGTGTACATATGTGTGCATATATGAGCATCGATGTGTGTGCATTGCATTTCTGTGTTCATGGTGTATGAGACAAAATTTTAAATTTTCACTGAACAGAAAATTATTTCAATCTTAAATTATAATCATTTCCCATATTTTGTAAAATCTTTCTACTCATCTGATAAAGTAGAATTTAACTTAAGAAACTAAAGTTTAATTTGCTATCAATTATTCAGATATTAATACATTCATTCCAAAATGTTTTAAGGATTTTAGTAGAAAAATAGCTTGGTGAGTTGTTCATATAAATTCACAACAATTTTCAATGTAAAGCAAACTTCTATACATCTAGATACTATACACCTGAATGTATGTTGTTTAGCAAAGAGATTATTTAATAGATAAAAGTACTTTAATATAAAATATTTAACAAAGATATTCTTAAATAATACTGGAGTTTGTGAATACATGTGTATGTTGCTATAATTTATGCACATGTTACAAAGCATTTGCTAGGGGCTGCATATTTACAAATAAAGAATTATTTGCTCTGTTTATTGACCGATGCTCTAGCCTAGCAACCCTTCAGGATTTCTAAACAGACAGAATTCTCAACAGTACATTAATGTCTTTATCCTACTTCATCCTATGAAGTGTATGTTGCCAGAACATTTATTCTCCTTTTAGCAGATAGGAACAAATTGTTAGTTTAGATGCCAATCTAAGCAAACAGTCAACTTCCAAAGCTTCTTATTAACAAATCAGAGAACACCATAACATAAAATTCCCTGGAATAGCAGCTTTCAGAGAAATTGTATAACTTTTTGTTTTTTATCAAGGGAATACATTACTGGAAAAGACATTCTCTTTTTATCAATCATTTTAGAAATGTCTTGACAGTTGAGTGGTTAAGGACTGGGTAACTGACCTAAATGCTAGACTTTCACTAATGGTGACATGTATCTTAGCCTTAGCACATTACATGCTTCTTTTTTGAAGAGTATCCAGAAATATCTAATACTTAATACAAGTAAAATGTCTAATACAAGTAATAAATATATCTAGATTTTCAAGAAGTTTTACATTAATTTAATAAGAAGTGAACATTAAGAATAAAAAAGAATTAAAGCATAATGTTTTGATATATTAGAAATAAATCAGAAATATATATATTGATTTTCTTATATTTAATTCCATGACTTCTACTTGAATATATTAATACTAGAAAAGTTTGGAATGATACACTAACTCAGCATATTACTGTCCCTTTTTAGTTAGGTAATAAGTTTCACTATTGGTTCTATGAGCCATGGCTTGGTTCTGTCGGGGATAAGATATTGTGTAATTTAGATAAGTGACATTCAGTATATCACCCTTCAAATTAATAATCTAAATTGATGTCATTAAGCCATCTAACCTAAAATTATTGATAACTCCCTTTTATATAGGTTGACTATACTCAGCTGATGAGTTATAATAGACCAAAACATGTCCATATTTGTCCCCCTTGCATGTAAACAAAGATCAAGCTGCCCTTTCCCTAAACATTTGAATTAACTTGTGGAATTAATTCTCTATTACTTGAAATTATCTTTTTGGTGTGAGTTGCTTATTGGTTTTGTTTTTCTTTTTCTAGACAAGAAAGAAAAATTTCAATTAGAAATTTTTTAAGTATGATATTTAGTACATCATGCCTTTAACTCGAGTAATTATACACATATTTGAGAAGAGACCAATGATTCTCTATTTAATAACCAATATGTCTGGACTGCAACAATATTGAAGGCTATACATCTTGGTATGTAAACTTTTGCAAATTGTTATGAGTATTGTTTTAGTCAGAAAATTATCTGTTGACAGGAAACCCATGGAAGCCCATTGTGTATGGGTATATGTGTGTGTGTGTGTGTGTGTGTGTGTGTGTGTGTGTGTGCATACACATGTGTGTTTGTATGTAAACCAGTCTAAAAATTTCTGTCATTTTTGTTGCTACTCTTTGTCTTGTACTTTAACAATTCAACAAACAGTGATAAAATAAATAATTAGCAGACTGAAGTAGAAATATAAAATATAACCAAATAAATCTTTGTAGGAGATGCCCAGCATGGCTACAGTCTAACAAGTAATAATAGTAAAAGATTAGAAGAATTTATGATATTCTTTGTATTAAACTGATACAGGTTTTAGACACCATAGAAAACAGATAAATATCAAATTAATGAATGGCATTTATTGCACAAAATAATAAATTAATATATTTGATATGAGAAAATATTGCATCGATATTCACAAATAAATTGCAGTGATTTGCTGTAATACAATGTAAAGGACAAACAAAATTATGCCACTACAGGATATGATGGTTTGTATTACTTTTATGATTTCATGACCTCAAAATATTTCTTGTTTTGTGTTGCCTTGCTTTAGATAACCTTGTCAGCATTGATTGATCAGATTGCTGACAAAGATGTTGTAGATCAAATGTTAAGGCATGACCCACTGACCAGTCCAAGCCACAGGATATAATATAAATCTGACTGGTTCAGAATTATGGTCAATATTTTATTTTGTCATCTCATTGTTTGTCTTTGGTAAAGCATAAGAAACCCTGGATGATATATGTAACTGACAAAGAGAAAAAGTGAATGTGTAGATAAATTTTTAGCAGAAGATATTTTCCTTGCATTTTCTTTGATACTGAGACAGTATTCAACTTCTGTGGCTTAATGTTGCTGATCTGAACAGAGAGTAAAAACAACCCAGATGACAATGGAAATAATATGTTTTGTGAAGTTTAGAAATGTCATATTTCATTGTCTGACTCAGCAAATCATAAAGATTATCTGTCTGTAAAATATATGAAAGAATGAAAGTAGTAACCAATAGAATTTACTTCAATCATTGTTTGCTGATAAAACAAGTCTATTTTGGCATTAACAGTGAAATTTATAACTTTGAATAATAGCTAGAGAAAAAAAAAACGTTCTAAGTATAAAACCTAAACCTTGGTGTGGTGGAATAGAGAAAATGTCAAACTATATAAATTGACATTTTCATATTATATCAATTAGAGCTTAATTAACTGACAATACACGATATGTTTGTTTTCTCTTACAAGCATTTAATATGATAGCAAAGCCTAAGATAGCTAGCATAAATTACAAGGTAAAATTAAAGCTATATTTTATGATTTTTATCACATTTTGTTTTAATCAATCTTGTGAATCAAGGAATTGTGAGTCATTATCCAGAATTAGTATGATCCAGTGCAAATATTAACCCAGCATATCATCATGTTTGACATACTCATTTGAGGTAAACTCAGAGATGGTTAATTGTGTCCAAGAGTGTACCACAAAATTGTCATGAATGATCAGTACTACTTTTAAGAATCTTGTCTGGCTAATTTCCTGTGAGTATGTACTGACCCTGAGCAGCTATAATGAAGCTTTCTGTATCTGATTTAAGTTCAGTTGCAGACAGCCATCAATGTCTCATATTTCTATCAATATCAAGATTGCTGACTTTAGTAGAGTATTTACTATGGAATACTTTATTCTTTCATTTATTACACAGCTCTAAGATTCCATTGGATCTGGCTTCCCTTTTATTTGATTTGCTTTCACATAGGATTGTGTTTCATCAAGTTGCACCCAGTTTTGGTGATCTTTAATTCCTTTACAATTTAGTTTCTTGGTATTTTCATGCTTTCTTACATGTTTAAATATCTTATAATTAGTTGGTTGCTATCTTTAAATATAATTGTGACTGCATCAGTTCACATCTTCCTTCCTTTCATGGAATGTAAATTCTGTCTATATCTACCTTTGGGTGATGTATGACTGCACTGTGAGAAACTTGTGCAGCTTTACATTGATTTCATTTATCTCATTGATGGATTATTTTATATTAAAGCTGCTGATCATAACAGATACAGCCAGGGTATTGATGATATCAACCCTATTTACTCTTTACTCTTTTACTTGTTTCAGTCATTTGACTGTGGCCATGCTGGAGCACCACCTTTAGTCGAGCAAATCGACCCCAGGACTTATTCTTTGGAAGCCTAGTACTTATTCTATCGGTC
>NC_068983.1:112468298-112477408 GCF_001194135.2 Octopus bimaculoides
TTATTCTTTGGAAGCCTAGTACTTATTCTATCGGTCCCTTTTGCCGAACCGCTAAGTTACGGGGACATAAACACACCAGCATCGGTTGTCAAGCGATGTTGGGGGGACAAACACAGACACGCAAACAGATGCAGAAACATACATATATATATATATACATACATTTATACGACAGGCTTCTTTCAGTTTCCATCTACCAAATCCACTCACAAGGCTTTGGTCGACCTGAGGCTATAGTAGAAGACACTTGCCCAAGGTGCCATGCTGTGGGACTGAACCTGGAACCATGTGGTTGGTAAGCAAGCTACTTACCACACAGCCACTCCTACGCCTATTTGTCATATTAACTTTGCTTTTTAAGGTAGCTCTAACTACTAGCATTGTTCTCTGTATTTTTCATGCATTTGTGAGAACAAAGTGCCATCCTTCCACACACATCCAAATATTTGTAGCTTTCTTCAGATCTAACGTTTTAATTATTGTAGTATTGAGCTGTACATTGTGGGTTTTCAAAATATTTATAAAAGCCAGATTCCATGTCATCACTAAATTGTTTTATTATTGCTAAAAGCCATTTCAATTGTTGATCACTGTTGATAAAAAGTTTTAGATTTGTGGTTCTTAATCTTTTTTTTTCTTTTTGCCTTTAGTTGTACCTCCCACTCCTTTGAAGTAGTTGTTATGCCTAGCACCCACCTAAGTGGCAAATGAAGTGTCATTACTAAACTAATTGATAAGTCTTGATCTCCTAACCAGTGTTTTTTGGTATATCACAGAGTATGGTTGCCTTGTCATTCTCTGGGACCTTTTTCTGATATTTTCTTTTACCTCTTATTTTCTATTGGTATTTCATAATGCTATGTGAAACTTCCAGAGTTAGCAAACTTCAACTCTCTTATGCGTGGAGGTATATTCTTTCTTGGCTAGAGCAGCTAGTGACAATGTGGTTAATTATTCCTTCTATACTTCTGTAAATTTTGTATTGACATTATCTATTCTACCTCATTACATTAATTGGAAAGGATTAGAGATTAGAAATGCTTGTTTCATTGTGCAATAATGCTTCAAGTTCTGGAGTGACAAGCAACAGAAGCTCAAAATTTCTGGAACTACTATTGAGCTGGAAACTACAGCCTAGAAGACAAGCCTCATCCTGGAAGATCTGTAGAGCTCGATGAGGATGAGCACACCCTGGTGGAACAAAATCGAAACTGTTGAGAAAATAGTAGAAAACCTGGATTTGGTTATTCATCCATTCATTGACACCTGCATGCCATCAGAAAAGTCAGCAAACTGGGTCAGTGGGTTCTTACCGAACTTTCCAGTTCTAATCTCATGCAGAGAGTGAATGTGTGATCTTCTTTGCTGTCACATTTCATGAATGAACCTTTTTTGGATCGAATAGTGACTGGTGATGAGAAACAGATTCTCTATAAAAAATAAAATGCTGAAGACAGTGGGTAGGGAAAAGAGAAACTCTGACACCCCAGGTTAAAGAAGGTCTTCACTCACGCAAGGTGTTGTTATCTGATTGATGAGATATGAAAGGTTTAGTCCACGTAGAACTTTTAAACCCAAACCAAACGATAACAAAGGAGATATACTGTGAGCAGCTTGAGTGGCTTAAGTCAGTGCTAGAAGAAAAATGACCATCTTTAGTTTCAAGACAAAAGGTGTTCTTCTGTCAGGATAATACTCAACCACATACAGTGAGGATGACATTCAAAAGGCTGGAGCAGTTTCAATGGGAAACGATATCCATCCACCATATTTCCTGGACATTGCCCCATCTGATTATCATTTTTTCTGCAGTCTTCAAAATCATTTGGATGGACAAAATATGAATTCTGTAGACGAGGTCAGAAGAGTACTGGAGGAGTATTCTTCATCACGGACAAGTGAATTTTGGATGAGGGACCTTGTAAGTCTACCAGAGAGATGGAAGAGCATTGTAGAAAATGAAGGAGAGTATATTTTAGATTAAAAAAGAACTTTGTTCATCTTAAGTATGTGTGTGTGTGCATGTGTGTGTGTGTGTGTGTGTGTGTGTGTGTGTGTGTGTGTGTGTGTGTGTGTGTGTGTGTGTGAATCCATTATTGTATAAGTGAGGGTTATTGTCAGGAAAAGCAAGCATGGAAAAATGGACTAAAATGAAAGGAAGAAAAATGTAAGGAAGACTATACATATAAATGTAACATGAATGATATTTTGACAAGAAAAGTGGCTAATATTTAATTTCATAAATATATATCTACACGTGCATGTGTGTTAAATTATTAAAGTAAATATTATCTATGATAAAAATTTGTACTACAGCTTCAGAGTAAAACTTCTCACTATAGCTCTCCAGCTTTTAGAATCTCTGACTGTCACTCATTCCCACCCCTTTTATTGTTTTAGTTTCTCTCTACCACCATGACCAACAGGACACACATTGTGCTTCATTATATGTAAGAAGAACACTGGCTCTGGAAGTTAAATTGCTTGCTTCAGTATACCTGCCTGACAAAAAACAAAAAAACTTCATTGACTTCATAATTCATGGGACAGTGGGTGAGGAATGTTACCCATATAATAAAAATAACTGTTCCAATAAAAGACAATACTATACATGAAAGCATGGGATATAAATGTAGAATATTAGTAATATGTGTCACAGAATTTTCCAGCAGTATTGCTAGATCAAGATATTTTCCATTCTCTTGCTCTCCTGTTTTGCTTTAACTCTGTAATCATGATACTGGAGAATGTATCATTTGATGTAATACATTTTCCTTCCCAATTATGACTGCTCTCTATGTCTCTATATAATAAGTTTGCAGTAAGACAACTTTCAGCATCTTACCATGTCATTTTTCAATAACAACTTCTGGTTGATGGTGAAATGCATTTCCATCTAATTGGAGACCAAATTTATAACTGACTGTCCAGTGTATTTTCTCTGTTCTATTATAAATCATTTGCATCCTTTTTGCAACATGTTACTACATACATTGATACACTAATTTAGCTATAGTTTCCTCTTCACATTCAACATTTGTCATTTTACTGGATTTCTACTAATTTTTTTCATTTAAACAGGGTTTGGGGTTTCTGGTACAGTTAAATTGCAAGGTTTCATTTTTTTTCTCTCTCCTCTCCGCTGCTCCAACCTGTCTTTCTCTCTTTCTCTCTCTCCCCCTCTCTCTCTCCTCTCTCTATAGTCCTTAATCTTTCAGCTAAACTTATGATTTCATTGCTTGAAATATTTCCCATGCAACATCATTGCTTCTTTCCCATCCTTTCCTTTATTAATTTTATCTAAATCCTTTGCTATTTGTATATACTCCCATATTCACTATTGATCTCCCTACTTGTATGTGGTGAGCTTTGCTTCACTTTTTTCTACACACTCTTTCATTGGGAGCTTATCTTCTTTCTATCTAACATATTTGCTAATATTCTTTCTCACACATAAGTTCACACTTTTTTAATTGAAGTTAAGATGGCATGAACAAAGATCAGTTTATAATTGGAGGATATTTTTAAATGCCAGGCTATACAGCTGTTAGTTTGCATTAGAAACATGTATTATAATAGATTACAAACTCCTGTAAAATTCCATAAAATGGCAAAAAAGAAAAGAAAATGAAAACATCACCATTTTTGAGAATATGAACTGAACACCATTAACTGTTAACAAGGGAGTCGTAAACTTATTTTTGTTTTACAGATTTTCATATTGAACTTTAGCTTAACCTTTCATGTTCACAGCTGTTGATAGGATTCATTATGTCAACCATATATAGAGTTATACTAACTGCATATCCTGCTGTCAATGAATTAATCCTTCACTGTCCACAGCTGCAAGTTGCTCTCTAAGTTAATGCTATTTATAACTATTCTAATTTCAAATTCTGCTGCAAGATGGCTTAGAGTAAGATTGTGTAGATGCAATATATATGTACAAAAAACAAAATCTGAATCATGATTGCTTTCAAGTGAGTTTGTTACTATGCTATTCTGTCTGTTGCCAGGGTTTTGTGGACTTGAAATGTTTAACTTTTGTGTATGTGTGTGTGTGCATGTGGGAGATATGAATATAAACAACTATAGTTGATTTCTGCTAAAAGAATGAAACAAATAATGGAATTAGAAAACAATTATATCCTGATAGATATCTTTATTGTTGTTTTACCCATATTTTACTAGTTTAGCCTAGATGGAATTGTTTATTGAAACAACTGTTTTAATAGCTACATTCCTTTCCAACTTCTAATGGCACAGTTATAAAGTAGTTGCAGAACTTGTCAGACAAATTTAATCAAGCACAGTAATTTTTTTCCCCAATAGCAAAACATAATAACTGTGGAGGCTGTAATATATATGAAAGTAAATGCTTATTATATGAGAAAGCTACTGCTATTGTTTATTCAATTCTTGTTGAGACAAAGCAATGTGGATTTATTTATTAGAATATTGAGAATCTTGTGACTCAACAAATCATTTGAAATATTGTCACTTACAGATTTAGTATGAAACGATTCTGGCATCTTGTTGGTGTAGTACTTTCAAATTAATAATGTACTGCCATTTAATCAGTGATAGTCACACAGTTAAAAAAAATGATAAATTAACTATCATTTACTTATGAAAATTGTACTGAATATGAAAGAAAAATACTCAAATTACAAAGGTATAAACATATGAGAGACTATGAAAATGCACTGAAAAAATATGCATTAACACAGAGGGAGACGCAAGAATCTCCAAATATATGACATAATATATTGAAATTGCCCAAATTGAAATTGCCCAGATTGAAATTACAAAAATTAAACATAAATTAATGACATATATATCAACTTAAAGAATGCCACAGTGCTGAACTATGCAGGTGACATCAAGCTGTACCTTGAGATAAAAAGGACAGATCCTGAACACTAGATCTTTTCTGGACACAATGCAACAATGGCAACACGGACTGGCAACTGAAGCTGGCTGTGGACGAGTGTAGTGTACCACCATGCATTTTGAGAGAAAAAATCTCAGCATTCACACATTCTCTCCATAACACTAATATCAAGAAGTCTTCTTGTGAACGTGACCTGGGCATTACCATCAGCAGTGATTTGCGCTGGACAAAGCACATCTCTAAAATTGTCCAGAAGGCCGAGGATGTCTTGGTATCACTCAGAAAGACCGTTGCCAAGCACTCTCCAGCTGTCTGTTTAAGGTTGTATATGGCTATGATGCAGCCACAGTTGGAATTTGAATCACCAGTCTGGAACCCCTATCTTACTCAGGACATCGACCTCCTGGAAACTGTTCAGAGACATGCAACCAAGTGAATACCCTCCATCAGGCATCTACCATACTAAGAACGCCTTGCTGGGCATAGATACATTGAAGCTCCAACGTCTGGCAATGCACTTGGTAAACACCCAAAAAATTATTAACCATCGTACCAACAACCACCTTGAGCACCTTTTTGAGATATATATGTCTAATACACATTGACAAACCTACAATGTCAGAAAACAGCACAGCTCCCATGACTTTTGGAAACATTTTTTGAAAACTTGTTAAAAGCCATGAGAGATGCAAGAGGCTTCATTCTATCATGAAGGAGAGCAAAAAATTTGCTAGTGAGTTTATGCATAATACCCAGATTGAAGAACATGATGGAAGTGTGACAACTGTGGTTGCAAAGAAGGTGAAATCAATAGCACAGCAAAAAGCATTTGAACAATTGGCTGATAGGTTGGAACAAAAACATGAACAACAAGAACAACGACAAAAATAATAGTAAATATAAGGACATGGAAATTGAAATACAAAAGATGTGGCATCTTAAAGCAAGAGCTGTTCCTGTTATGGTGGTTGCCCTATGTATGATTTGAAAGGGATGTCAAAAACATCTAGACAACATCCCAGGAAATCCAAAAGATTATGCTGACAAGTACTGCCCTCATCCTTAGAAAAACCCTATTAATTTAAATGTCTGTGTTGTATTTCATGAAGATATTTCACTACTGCCCCTGCCACTTCCCCTCCCCAAGCTTTCTGTCATACTGTAACATCTCTTATCCTTCACTCGCCCTAGGACACTGAGTGTGTCTTGGCAAGTGAACAAACAAGCATGCAAATTAAAAGTAAATAATAATAATAATAATAATAATAATAATCTATCATGTCTGTTTGATTCTAGGATTGAAGAGAAAGAGAATGAAAAATTTTTTTAATATAATCCCTTAAAATGACCAGACATTGTGGTTATTACAGTTTTTTAGGCAAAGAAACTGAATGGGGGATGAGAAGAGGAGAAATGAGTGAGTTATCATGCGTAAGTGATGGTGACATAAAAAGGTAAAAGTAAAGTTACCTTCTCGAGTTATGTCAACTGATAAAGGGCCGGTTTCCCGGATTCGTGATGTATATATTCTGCACCTAGACAGGACACCAATCCATCACAGGATTACTCATTTCTGCCAGTTGAGTGGACTGGAGGAATATGAAATGAAGTGTTTTTGCTCAAGAACACAGGGCATTGCTCAGTCCAGGAATCAAAACCACAATCTTATGATCATAGGTCCAATACCATAACCACTAAGCCATGTTCCTCCATGATGGTGGCATAAGTTTTGCCAGCTCAAAGAAACAGAAGCCAGTGTAGTAGCAGTGGAGAAGTTTGAAGGAGAAGACAGTATGTCTGTTGGCAAGTAGCTGAAGAGTATTTATGAGAATCCTTATGTCAATCAGTTCAGTAACCCTTTTATGATGTTGTCTAGAATGTCTTGGTATATAGTAGATACATAATCTAAAAGTGCAGGCAATATCTTATCATAAATCTCGCCTGAACATTTTAGAGGGTTAACAGTATTTATTGAGATGTTGTTGAAGTATTTTTGGGCCTTGGAAAGAGAGGATAGTCTTTGAGATGTATTCTTTGCTAGGTTGAGTATGTGTGTTCTCCAAAGTGAGCTCCTCAATGAAGAAAGTGGTCATGAGGATTCTAGCTGTGTACTGTTCATGTTTGTTTTCTTGATACGTGGAATGATTGTGTACTTTTGCTGCTGAAAGTGACAAGGTTGTTATAACCGCAGAAGAGAATATTCATGGAGTTCATATGAATGTAGTGTAACATGCCTAGGTAAGATGCACATGAGGCTTGGGTGCAGAAGATTAAGAAGAAACATCAACTAGTTACAACTGTGTGAGTGGCAGTTATGGCCAAATTACATCAACACATGATTTCACTTTTGTTTCTTTCATGCATGATTCAACTTTTTTCATAAAAAAATATTCAGCCCAGATATAGTCTCCCACTACTCCTCATCACTTCATAATGATGATAAACATTTCCTTCATTTTATATATATATATATATATATATATATATATATGTATTGTTGTTTCTGGGTAGAGTCATTCTGTTTTAGTGCCTTATTATTTAACACACTCACTGGTTCAGTTGCCATTCATTTACTTATTTATTTTTCCTAAAATTTTTGTTGTGTCTTGCAACATTTTCATCAATAGTCATTGACTTTTAATAACTATTGAGGCAAATATCGCAAGAAGCAACGAAAATTTTAGAAAAAGTGTGTTAAATAATAAGGCACTAAAACAGCATGACTCTCACAGACACGATAAAATATGCTTCAACACGCAAATTCACATAAAGAATCTTACAAACCAAATACGAAGATGAAATATATATATATATATATATTGTGTGTGTGTGTGTGTGTGTGAAAGAGAAAGAGAGAGAGGGAATGAGAGATAGATATAGACAAAGATATGATTATACATATATATATATGTATAAATATATATTTAATATATGTGTGTGTGTGCATGTGCATATGTGTAGGTATATATGTGTGTGTGTATATATATATATATATATATATATGCACACATATATACATATATATTTATATATAGTCATGTGTGTGTGTATAAGCATGTAATGTTTTATTGCTAGTCTAAACTAAGCTTTATTAAATTTAAAAGCAATCAAAATGTTTAAATACAATGAATTCTTTTTTAAAAAAAAGCAAGAAAAAAAAAAGACATAAATTCCATGGAAACTTATTTATGAGATGGTTTAACTGGTACAAACAAGATACTTCACACAATTGCCTTGATGTCTCGTGATTCTGTATTTACGTGCTCTAACTAGTTATTTTCTCTCTCTTTCTGCTAGAGTTGTAAAAATATTGATAAGTTAATTGCATTGATTTTTTTTTTTTCTAAATTAAAGCATGCACTCAAATTTTGAAAGTGAAGTTGTATAATCATATAAACTCAGAATGTAGACTGGTAAAACTAAATAGATGCAAGCAGAGCTGTTTGGTTAAAGAGTTGACTACGCAACTTCTATAAGCTCCTGGTTTGATCCCACTGTACAAACTTTGGTTAAGTGTCTTCTGCTGTAGATCCATAGTCTTGTACTTATGAAGGACTTGGAAATCATTGACAGAAACTGCAGTGAAGTTTATCATTTACATTTGTGTGTGTGTGTTTGTGTGTGTGCATATATCTGTGCAAGTATGTATTTATATATATCATCATCATCGTTTAATGTCTGTTTTCCATGATGGCATGGGTTGGACTGTTTGACTGAGGCACAGCAAGCCAGTGGGCTGCACTAGTCTCCAATCTGATCTGGCAATATTTCTACAGTTTGATGCCCTTCCTAGCATCAACTACTTGAGAGTGTAGTGGGTGCTTTTTACGTGCCACTGGTACGGGGGCCAGTCAGGCAGTCCTGGCATCAATGATGTTCAGATAGTGCTTTTTACATGCCACCACCATGGGAGACAGTCAGGGTACACTGGAATTGACCAGGTTTGGAGGATGCATTTTATGTGCCACTAGACCATATGCTCTCATACATGCACACACACACAAACACACACTCATATATATATATATATATATATATATAAAGACAGAATCTCCATACAAAAAAGAATCAACAAGGAGAATCTTTTTATAGAGAAATTCCAACCACTTCTTAACACACAAACCCCTTGGTGACCATATTTCGCTAAGAACAGACATAAACTTCCTGTTGACAAAGAGTCCAGAACTCCAACTAAAGAGTATAAAACCCACAGAAT
>NC_068983.1:112480584-112491792 GCF_001194135.2 Octopus bimaculoides
ATTCTTTAGAAATATACTTTGGAATATTATTAAATTACATTCACTTCTTTAAAAAAAGGTTTCTCAATGTCAACTTCAGGTATTGATATAAAAATGGCAAAGTCTGTCCCTGTCTAATTTATGTTTCTATACATTTATGTATGGTGTGTGTGTGTGTGTGTGCTTGTGTGAGTGAGTGAAGGGGTGTGTTGTCATGTATTCGTACATACATAAATACATATGCATACATCTTTTTTGCATGTATGTCTGTGTGTATGTGAGAGAGAGAGAGATGGGCAGAATTAGTAACTGGGGTAAAATGAGTTATTTATGATTTCTCATTATTTTCTGCCTACTTGTTTGAAATCATTACGTTGCAAGTACTGCATCATAACTTTGTACTGCTGTATCATCTTTACAAGTAAAAATTAGTGAGCACAGTTGTTATTGCTGTTAAAGTTGAGAGAGTCTAGAACATTGTCAGGTGAGAGGTACATGTTTTTGGGTTTTTTTTCAAGAAATTCTTCGTCACCTTTCATCCAATTGTATTTGAGATTACTAATAAAATATCTGAATAATTTTTTTTGTTTAACAATCAACATTCTTTCCTCGGTTGGATTTTTCCAAACTAATGTCTAATTTGATCATTTTCTATTTTCAAAAGATGAGATCTAAAATGGGGTAAAATAAGTAATGACCAATAGCAATAATCTATTCTCTTTAACTTCATGGTGTGTAGCGTCAGTAACGTAACATATCTCTCTTTCTATCTATATCTATATCGGATCCATTCCATCTCTATCTCTATATCTATCTGTATCTCTCTGTCTTTATCTTACCTATTTATAGCTATCTATCGTTCTATCTTTCTCTTATTTGTCTAATTAGCTCTCTCTCTCTCCCTCTCTCTCTCCCTCTCTCTCTCTCTCTCTCACTCACACTCACTCACTCACTCACTCCCTCCCTCCTTATTGTTTGCACTTTTATTTTTCAGATGCTATTCTTTCCCCTTTCAATTTTCAGGTGCCATTGTTTCACTTTAACTGCAATCATTATTGTTTTGATTGTAAGTTTACATTTTCAATCATTATTGTTCAGACAGTAAGTTTACGTTAACAGTCGCTATTTATGACAGAAAGAAGTTCACATTTACTGATGTAAGTAATTTCATAATTTACTGAGAGAAGTATGGTTTAGTATTTTTCTGTTACTGACGGTTTTTTCTGCTTCCTTCGATACTGACTCTTTGGATCACTGAGTTAAAAATTTCGCCTCATCATAATTCTAAGCAAGGCCACGTATCTCTGCTACTGTGTAATAAAACAGCAAATTTAAAATGTTTTTGGTATTATATATTCATGATTACCTGTGTTTCATTTGCTAACTACCTACATTATATTCATATATATCTATACATATTTTCAAGTGCATATATATGTGTGCGTGTACGTGTGTGTGTGTGGGGGGAACTAAGCAATTAGGATATTGCACTCATGACAGTGTGATTTCACTTGAAGTTTCAATTCTTGGACCAAGCAATGTATTTTGCTCCTGTGCAAAATATTTCATTTCACATTACTCCAGTCCACTCAGCTTGTAAAATAAAATCTTTAATTCTGTGACAGACTAGTATCCCATCCAGTGGATAGAGTATATATGAACTGGACCTTATCAGCATATGAATCAAAAACAAAAAATCAATGGTTCAAGAAGAACCTTTGATCTTTGATTTATATAGATCTATATTTGTATATGAAGATATAGGAGAAGAGTAGTGAAAAAAACCAAACTCCATGCATGTTGAATGGCCATTGTTTTTTAAATAAAATGAAGGCATTTCTCCTTGGTACGTAAGTAATGTAAGGCAAGCAAAATAAAAGAAGACTATCCTAAGTTCAGCATGGTTAATACAAAACTAGTTTCACATTTAATGCTGTTGGCACTCCGTCGCTTACGACGTCGAGGGTTCCAGTTGATCCGATCAACGGAACAGCCTGCTCATGAAATTAACGTGCAAGTGGCTGAGCACTCCACAGACACGTGTACCCTTAACGTAGTTCTCAGGGATATTCCGCGTGACACAGTGTGATAAGGCTGACCCTTTGAATTACAGGCACAAAAGTTGTGGTGAAAGAGTACAGCAGGGTTTGCCACCATTCCCTGCTGGAGCCTCATGGAGCTTTAGGTGCTTTCGCTCAATATACGTTCACCACGCCTGGTCTGGGAATCGAAACCGCGATCCTATGACCTCGAGTCCGCTGCCCTAACCACTGGGCCATTGTGCCGCCACACATTTAATGTACAAACTAAATAAATCAATTAAAAAAAAAAATTCAATCAAAGTACATACTACGATCTTCAGTTCTATACTCTTTTTTTTTATGAAAAAATATGCATAACTTTAAGATATATTTACCTCCATTTATCCACATCAATTCATAATTCAAGGTATAAATATTGTATATATAATATATATTTGTAAGTAAGAAAATGAGATGACAACGGAATAAACGATTATCTTATGAACTTCATTAGCTTGGAGATGTTTCTGCTATAAGATGTAGTGGACTCATAGCTGAGTACCTGAGTAATACCTCATAGCTTCGCATATATATTAAAAAGTAAATGAATCAAATATTGTGACAGAGAAAAATCTGCTGTGCATATATTAATGGAAATCATTGTAACTGAGGAAGACCTCTATCTGGTAATAGATTTCATGCATATGTGAAATTAACCACCTTGAATGTTAGCCATGGCATGTAGCCATTAATGAGAGCCAGAATTTAGAACTGGTTAGCCATGAAAATCATAAACAATGCTGAATATGGTGAACAGTAATAGTCAGCATTAGATAAACATGTAAATGAAATTGTTCTACTAAGAGCTATATATGTGAAATCTTGATTAATGAGCAGATTACTGAATATTTTAGCTTTCAAGGTGTCTCAGTTCTATAATGTACATGTGCACATGTTTGAGTGTGACAGTGTGTGTGCGTATATAAAACAAAACTGAGCTAAGCAGAATGACTCAGATTAGCTAGTGGCATGAATTTGGACAACAAAGATGATCATGTAATCCATATTTTAAAGGCCCTGACAATTTAGTTGTATAAAATTTCTACAGTTATATCAGTGAAGTAAACATGAAGAAGAATTTGCACAAGCTCAGCAGGACTTACAGATTATTAAATCACTTGTTATTTGCAGATGTCTTACTAACTTGGTTTAGAGAGCATAAAACCAAATTTAATGCAAAAATCAATTACAGTATCAGAATGCATCAGCCCTGTTTTAGATTCACCTGTTTGAATTGTAATTATTCTGTCAGAAACGAATCATATAATGATATTTCACTTCCTTCTTTTTAATGTTTTTAGATCTGTAGTTTTATATCAGTATGGGCTTGATAGTTTTGTAAATTCAGAGCTATAAATAAAATGTCCAGTTGTGTGTTTTGCTATAATATGTACCCAACCTCGTCTCAATGATCCAAAAGTAAATTTGGATTTATTTTTAATTAAGTGTACTTAGGCAGGGAATGCTAGTGACATGTAGCTGAGACTATGCATCAACAAACTATTGGTTCATCTATCAGAAGTTCATATTTGAATGCTGGCATTTCATTATCTTCTAGATTTATCACTAGTAATGAACATTAAAACAACCTCCATGTTAATAAGACAAACATAAAAGTGGTGAAAAACATTGTAGAAATATTTGAGAAAGAAATAACTGATGCACAACTTTACTGATTAGGACTAATTAGCAATCACTAGATATTCAAAGATTTTTAGTTTAGTGCTCCTTTTCCTCATGAAATAATTAAGCAGTAGTTTATTTTTGAATAATAAAGTACTATCATGTTATAGATATACAATATACATGTAGATATGCATATATAAATATATATACACACACACACACACACACACACACACACACACACACATAATATATGTAGAAGTGTTGCATGGCCCATTTAAGAGTACCTTAGATGCATCGAGCAATGTCATATGCTTGAGAAGATCTGTTGAGTCAAGTAAAACCAAAATCGTAGCTGTGGCCAGTGCCCGCTGACTGGCTCCTGTTCCAGTGGTACGTAAAATGTATTATCCGAATGTGGCCAATGCCAGCATCCCTCACTGGCTCCTGTGCTGGTGGCACATAAAAAGCACCATCTGAACGTGGTCGATGCCAGGTCTGCCTGACTGGCTCCCATGCCACTGGCACAAAAAAACCATTCAAATGTCAGTACCCCCTGACTTGTTCCCTTGCCAGTGGCACATAAAAACCAATATCCAAATGTGATCGATGCCAGGGCCGCCTGACTGGCTCCTGTGCTGGTGGCATGTAAAAAGCACCCACTACACTCTCAGAGAGGCTGGCGTTAGGAAGGGCATTCAGCTGTAGAAACATTGCCAGATAAAATTGGAGCCTGGTGCAGCTGCTGGCTCTCTAGACCTCAGTCAAACCATCCAGCCCATGGCAGCATGGAAAACGGATGCTAAATGATGATGATGATGATGATATATGTATATATATATATATATATGTGTGTGTGTGTGTGTGTGTGTGTGTGTGTGTGTGTCCTAGAGTGCACAATGTTCCTGAAGGTCAGTAATGGTCTTCCTCGGTCACGAGTGGACGGTCATCATATATATATATATATATAGTTTACTTTTCCATTAAGGTGAGATCAACAAAAGAAGTACTCCATCTGGGGAGTGATAAATATCACTTACTCTAAGTAATATGCTATTATGAGCTACTAATAGCTCCTTACATTAGAAACGTGGTCCAGGCAGGTTTTTATAACATGCCTAGTGTCACCAAGTGATCTTCAGACTCAGAGCCTGAGAATTACATACTAGTTGTGTTATAAAAATCTGCCTAGACCACATCTCTAATGTATGAAACTATTAGTTGCTCATAACTATATACACTACATACTGTGTACAGTAAACGATATATATATGTTGTTGATGTCATATAAATTTTATGAACTTTCAAGAGAACATGAAACAATTCTTTTTAGAACTGGATATCTCAAAAGCACACAGGTAAGCTATAAATAATAGCATGTACATATTTCTATGCAAAAGGGTTATTCAACCCAATATTTACATGTTAGTATTTGTAACATTGTGTGTATGTTTTGATATGTATATATATTTCTTCTAGTTTCAGCTCCGAGCTGTGGCCCTGCTGGGGCACCACTAATTTGCTACACTGTTAATATTGAGAGCCTCCTCTAATGTGTGACATTTGGTGAATAAGGGAGTTGATGTCGCTACCCTCATTTGCACCTCTTGCCACGAGGTAGGTTCATCTGGGACTCTCAATAGGAAGAGGTCCAATTTTGATTTGAAAACACCTACATCTGCTTTGGGAGAATATTAAAAAGCTGTGGGCCCCTGGAACATAGGCTGTTGCAGTAACTGGTCCTGAAGCATGATGGCATTGTTGGGATCTTTGGCACTGTGCAATGTCGACGTGTTCTGGCATTGGTGTAGTTTTCAATGCCAAAATTCCACACAATTCCTTCCAGGATCTTCCAGATGTATATTACTGCATACCTCCCCTGCCTTCACTCCAGGGAGTAGAGTCTTAGCTGTTTCAGCCTTTCCCAGTAGCTGAGCTGTTGCAATGAGACGATCTTCTTTGTGAAGCTTCACTGATTGCTTCAAGATCTACTGCTAATACACTGTTGGATGACCATATCTGGAAGCAGTAATCCAGGCAGCTGAGGATGAATGTCCTCCAGAGGACCGTTGTAGTTTCCTTCTTTTTGGTTCTGAATGTTCTCAGGTTCCATCCAGCCACTTTGTCACCATCCTGGTAATATGAACATGGAAAGAGGTATCATCACTCCTGTCAATGCCCAAGCCCCTCACTGATTTACGCTCTGGGACTGTAATCCCTTGTGAACCAGTGTACGCTGTATGTTTTATATTCAGTTTTGGATGCTAGCAATGCAGGGCTTGGAATTTTTCAGCATTAAACTGCATATTATTATCCTCAGCCCATTGGTAAACTGAGTCCAACTCCTGCTGCAGGTGTGCCACATCACTGGGGTTCTGTATTTTTTGCAAGACTTTTGTATCGTCTGCATAGCTAGCAAGGGTGGGTATCCGGGCAGTTGAGGGCATATCTTAGAGGGCCCCTATGAAAAGCAGTGGTCCCAAGACAGTACCCAGTGGAACACCGCTCACTATTTGTGTTTTCATTGAGGAGGCTCCATTGGCCACTACTGCCTGACTTCTATCTTTCAGAAAGTCATGTAACCACTCTCCAAGTTTTCCAGCTATGCCAAGATCACTCAGTTTGTGGCATTTCATACCATGATCCATTTTATCAAAAGCTTTTGCAAAGTCAAGGTATATTATGTCCACATTTGAGTTGCTGAGTAACTGCTTCAACACCCAGTCATAGTGCTGTAAGAGCTGGGTCAGGCAGCTCCTACCTGGTTGAAAGCAACGCTGGGTATTACTCAGCAAATCATTTTCTTCAAGGAATGTGATTAGTTTCCCTCTGACTATCCATTCCATGAGTTTGCTGATATGTGAAGTCAGAGAGAAAGGTCTATAGTTTTTGGCATCTGCTCTCTGCTTCTTCCTTTATAGATTGGGCATATTGTTCCCTCTTTCAGTTTGCTTGGCCACCGGCCATTTGCAAGAAAGCTCTGGAAAAGAATCTGTAGTGGTTTCACCAAGGCACACTTACATGATTTGAGGAGGATTGCTGGGAAACCATCAGGATGAGCAGATGAGTTTGCATCCACCTCATGTATGGCTAGTGGTATATCTTCTTCGCTAATATCAATGTAATGTATCGTAACTGCCACGCTGGTTATAGGTGAGGCAGCAAAGAAATCCACTGGTTTGTTCACTTGTCTGTGTTCCAGGTGGTAAAGACACTTTTGAACTGGTCATTCAGTAGCTCACTGATCTTGGTTGGACTATCTGTGAGGGAGCCACCCTTTTGGAAGAGGGGTCCTATTTTGCAACATACTGAGGCTGTTTTTTTTTTTGGCATAATGAAAGAAGGCCTTTGGGTTTGACTTACTGATTTTTATAACTCAGGCTTCTTTGTCTGCTCCCTCCTTCCCATAGGATTGTTGCAGGTTTTTTCAGTCTCCATCACCGTTGCTTTTAGACAGGACCTTTCACTACTTTTGGAATGTTGGTTGAAGTTATTTGCAACCTTTGTCTATCGTCTCATGAGTATCTTTCTCTCCTAAAGCCAAATTCTCAATTGAGAATTCAGCTTTAGGATCAACACCACTAAAACTAACCCTATGGCTGTGATATGTTGATGAAACCTTTATACTCTGGCCCCACCAGGAAGATGTTCAAGTGCTATTACATCATGTGAACTCAATAAAGCCACCCATACAGTTCACAATGGAAAAGGAAAAAGACAATCAGCTAGCATTCCTGGACATATTAATAACACGCACCAACTATGGTTTCAGGCCATCTGTATACCGCAATTTTATACAACTAAATTGTCAGGGCCTTTAAAATGTGGATTGCATGATCATCTTTCTTGTCTATTCAAATGTGACCGATGCCAGTACCCGCTGAATGATTCCCTTTGGTATACTGAATGATATCTCAGCTTCAATTCCCACCATCCATGCAGTGTAAAGAGAGGGACTGCTCAGTGCCTAAAACATTGAGCAAAGAATATAAGTAGCTATCAAGCTCAATAACAATCTATTAAGCAACAACTACCCCGAAAACATATTATCCATTCCAATTAGGAAGAAAAGAGAGGATGAAATCAATAAACTGTCCACAGTCTGTCTACCCTATGTGAAAGGCCTCTCTGAAAAGATACAAAAGATATGCAGCACATATGACATCAGGATAGTATTCAAGAATAATACAACACTTTGCAAATATCTCCTTTGAGTAAAACCACCACTAGAAGAGAATATGACCAAAAAACTGCTGTGGTAGGTCATACAAAGGCAAACATGCGACCCCTTCAAAGTAAGGGTAGAGGAACATCGCAAAGCTGTGACAAAGGTGAGAATTTCAGCCCCACCCACCACCTCATACGTTTATATGTACATGTATACGCACACACATATATATAATTTTCTACTCTAGGCACAAAGCCCAAAATTGTTTTGAGAGGGGGCTTGTCGATTAGATCAACCCCAGTATGCAACTGGTACTTAATTTATTGACCCCAAAAGGATGAAAGACAAAGTCGACCTTGGTGGAATTTAAACTCAGAACGTAAAGACATACGAAATGCTGCTAAGCATTTCACCTGGCGTGCTAATGTTTCTGCCAGCTCTCTGGTATATACACACATATATATTATTATATTCATATATGCATACATATATGTGTGTCTGTGTGTATTTGTATGTATGTCTGTGTGTGAAATATACATAATTGAGGACTTACCGAATCATCATATAGAGCAAACATATAAGTGAAACCACACCAATCACAGAAGTGGATATCAATGATATCAGAAGTGGACTCACATCTACAATGATAAAAATAATTTTCAAGCATCAATAAAAATAGAACTCAAAATAAACCAAGTCAAAACTATAAGTCTTCAGTTTACATAAAATGAAACACAGCTATAGATAAAAAGGTTATGTAGTGTATTAGAAATGGCAGTCTACAATGTGTTTGATTTAGACACACAAAGAACAAAAATTGAAAATGATTGTATTAGAGAAATCTCTTTCATCTAGACTAATATTCTTAAATTGTTCAATCCAACTTTCATCCTACTCACACTCACTCAAACCAAATGCTTGATCTGCTAGAAATTTCAACCAAATTAAATCAACTTACAACCTGCTGTCTTGAAAGAAACAGGTAACATTGAACAATGTAATCCATGATATACAGAAAGACAGAATATTCAATACAGGAATGTTTCGCTTATTTTTACCAAAGATGGCCTGAGAGTTAAATAACAATAAAAACAACACAAACCACAAACATTATTCCTCTATACAGTAGATTTTTTCTCCTCTGTCTCTAACTAATCTTTACTGTCCAGCAGCCAACACTCCCTCCTAAACCATTTGGTATTTAGATTACTTTGTCAAATACATTGTTTCAAATTAATCATGCATTATCTCATAACTTTCAGGTTTCAATGATGTGATTGTTTCATTTTTAGAATGACATTGTAGGGTAGGTGTGATAGACTGGATCTGGCTAGTTTAAATATAAAATGGGCAGAATATTTGGGCTGGATATGACCCGTTCAAATGCTAAAGAGTTAAACCTTGTTCTGAAATGAATTGTTAGGGTTTATGTAGAGTCTGTTTCTCTCCATTTCTCTCACTTGGACAGTGACATGAAAGACTACTGGCTACTAGAACTCAAAGACTTCCTTACACATTATTCTAAGTGTCAGACTCCAAACATCAAATGCTAACAGATATTTCTCTATGGTTTATGTTGCATTCAGGACATTTATTTAATTTCACCTTGCTCTGAAGCCATCATTGTTGATGACTTCAATGAACTTATCGCTCTTGCACCACTTCTACTGTGGTGTAGAGCAGTAATTCTCAAGCAGTGTGTCATAAGGGACTTCGAAGTGTGGTCTGGATTTTTGAAGACAACAATTTAAAACTTTAAAAAATTCAGACTAGTGCTTGAGAATCTTGAAAATTGTGGTGTTCACAATTTTTGCTACACAAGTATGGTTAACAGAATGAAGTAAGCAATAATTTTCTGGAATTAGTTTTTCTAATTTTAACTTTCAAGCATGTTTTGTTTTTAATTTTGCAGACAAAGTGCTCTCATAATTTCTATTTGATTTTCAGTGCACCAGGAAGTCAAAAAAGACTGAGAACCTCTGATATAGTGACTTAGACTTCATTACTCGTTAACCAGATCTATGTGCTTGAATTAGTTTTGGTCAAAAATGCAGATAGGCATCTATATTATAAAATCGTACTAATAATAATCACTACATCATTGACAAAATCACTGACTTTCCAAAGACTCTTCATTCAATCCTTACCTCCAGTTCTGAATGTTATTAAACCTTCACTATTTCTGTCATATTTTCCTACAACCCAGTATTTTCTGCTCTTGAATCCCAATGCATTCATGTTAATTGATATTCTTACTTACACAAGAACAAGTAATGTTTCACAGAAGCAAAAAAATTTCATACAGTCATCATTGAATAATTTGAAGTGGGGACACAGACAAGAATAATACAATCTTGATGTATAAAATAAAGAAAATAAAGGTGACAACATGAATGAGTACAATGCTGATTATAACAATGATTATTATTGAACATGAAAAGGTTGATGCAGAAGTCAGCTATATTGGTTGATAATGAATATGATACCCATGGCATTGAAGAAACAAGTGAACATGTTTAAAGTGATAATGATACTAATGATAATTATGTCTATGTTAAAGATAACTATAATGACAATTGTGACAGTGATACTCTATCTCCAATAAAAGGATGATATTCATTCTGATGCCAAAAAAAAATCAATGATATTAGTGATAATTATAGAAGTGGCTGTAGAAGTAATACAGATGATGCTGTTTGTTATTAAATATAATGGTCTTTACATATAATGATAATATAATGATTAAGTGTGTTCAACCTGAGAGGAATATCTCTACATAATTTCCAACAGCGAAATTGTGCAGTACACTTGATTTCTTTGTGACAAGTGATTATCACAGTATAACATAATTGACTTATCATCTCATTCACTTTCTTGCTTCATGACTAGTTCATTACTATAGGATTTGGTTACATCTCATACTTCAATTGTTATCACAAAAATGAATTACCATATGGTAATATAATTAAGTTGTAAATGTAATTCTCAGAGAATTCATTAAAGTATTACCTGTCTGATACAAACCTGTCTGAACTCACCTGTGATTTTATAATACAAAATGCCTAATTTCATAGCATGTGTATTTGAAATAAAACTGCATATGCTTACATACATACATACATACATACATACATACATACATACATACATACATATATACATATATATATATATATCATCATCATCATCATCGTTTAACGTCCGCTTTCCATGCTAGCATGGGTTGGACGACTTGACTGAGGACTGGTGAAACCGGATGGCAACACCAGGCTCCAGTCTAATTTGGCAGAGTTTCTACAGCTGGATGCCCTTCCTAACGCCAACCACTCAGAGAGTGTAGTGGGTGCTTTTACG
>NC_068983.1:112493168-112494677 GCF_001194135.2 Octopus bimaculoides
ATGCCCTTCCTAACGCCAACCACTCCAAGAGTGTAGTGGGTGCTTTTATGTGTCATCGGCACGAAGGCCAGTCAAGCGGTACTGGCAATGGCCACGCTCAAAATGGTGTATTTTACATGTCACCTGCACAGGATCCAGTCTAGCAGCACTGGCAACGATCTTGCTCGAATGTCTCTACACGTGCCACCGGCACAAGTGCCAGGAAGCCGACGCTGGGCACAGGTGCCATCATGATTTCACTTTCGCTTGGCCCAACAGGTTTTCACAAGCTAAGTTTTGTGTCCAATGAAGGAGACGACGTTGGCATGGGTGCCAGTCGTTGAATCTAGTTTGATTTCGATTTCACTTACCTCAACAGGTCTTCGCAAGTAGAGTTTAGTGTTCAATGAAGGAAAGGTATGCACAAGTAGGATTTAGGGCTCACTTGGTTTGCTAGGTCTTTTCACACACAGCATACTTCCAAAGGTCTCAGTCAGATGTCATCGCCTCGATGAGGCCCAATGTTCGAAGGTCGTGCCTCACCACCTCATCCCAGGTCTTCCTGGGCCTACCTCTTCGACAGGTTCCCTCAACTGCTAGGGTGTGGCACTTTTACACCGCTATCCTCATCCATTCTCACCACATGGGCATACCAGCGCAATCATCTCTCTTGCACACCACAACTGATGCTTCTTAGGTTCAACTTTTCTCTCAAGGTGCTTACACTTTGTCTAGTATGCACACTGACATTACACATCCATCGGAGAACAATGGGTCTATATATAAATCATGGTTTATAATCATTCAAAAGAAAGCACCAGCCCCCACTCACAGATATGAGGCCCTGCTTGCTAGATCAACTGTTTATCAAATATAGCTCAATATTCTTCTAGTCATTGCTCATCATCTCTTTTTAACCAAATCCAGTGGACAGCCTTTTCCTCTGTAGTTTGGCTATCGTTCATGGTGGTGTTTACTTTACAATGAGTTAGGCCTAACAATTGCTTCACACTGTCCAACAAATCCTCTACATCCGCCTTCGATTATAAAAATGCTCTGCTTTCCAGGTTGCATCTTCACATTCTTCGAGGAGGTTTAGATTACAGTCAATTTTTCGGCTCAAGTGGCGTCCATGTTATCTTCATGAGGAACTGTTAACTTGACTAGGTTCACCACTTTCTGTCTTTCACACCAAATTGCAATATCCATTTTTTTCATAACTGGGTTGGTAAAGAATCCTTGATCTTAAAATGTCTTTTGATGCCTCCATTAGATTTGCAAACCTTCTGGCATACACTGCATTCAAAGGTGTGCACAGACATATAAGCAGAATAGTTGGTGGAGGTTCGTGTTCCATGGGTTCGCAAATGTATATATATATGTATATATATGTATGTATAACTATGTATGCATGTCTAGTGGTCTAACTCATTCCAGCATGAAAAACATACATTAAATGATGATGATTACACACACACACACACACACACACACACACACACACACACACACACACACACACACACACAC
>NC_068983.1:112494687-112494979 GCF_001194135.2 Octopus bimaculoides
CACACACACACACACACACACAGAGAAAACAATTAAGTAACAAGAATGTCCAGGTATCAGTGCATTACAGCCGCTTTAAGTGGCTCCATTTAATCACTCAATGAAAGCATTGCATCAGTTTGAAAGAAACTGCTCTCATCAGAAGCAGATGATCATATAGACTTCTAATTTAAAGGATAAACCATTTTTTTAGTATAATTTACATCGGTACTAGAAACCAAAATACTTACATTGTTTCCTTTTACTATGTTTGTGGCAGAATGAATTTAGGGAAAAATGTATATCTAAAGCC
>NC_068983.1:112496816-112500300 GCF_001194135.2 Octopus bimaculoides
TATATATATATATATATAGAGAGAGAGAGAGAGTGCTATGTATGTCTAGTTGCTTACATTGTTTCACACATCTTTAAAGAGAAGCCATTCTCTGAAAAGGGACCCAAGACCAAAGAGCTGTGTTCACTTTCAAGTGTGCTAGAATATGATAAGAATCAATGATGCACATATCAATATTTTGATTCTTACAATTTTACATGTGTGCAGTAATTTAATTTTAGCTTGACAACCCACTATCTGAATCAGTAAATGTCTTAATTGTTGACTTCTGTAGACAGAAGCAGCTGTTTCTGTATAGCTCCAAACAACAAAACATTGATGTCAAGTCAGCCCACTTATGTTCCTTGGAAATAGTGTGTTGTTTAGACTTGTTGTCTATAAATGGAAATCGTTCTTTGATATGGTTCTCGATTGTGGAAAGCTAAGTTCACATTCAAATGTGCAGGAAAAGGGTGAAGTGCTCTTTGAGATGTGCATATTTATTTATTTCACCATAAAAAATAATCAACTAGCATCATCATGCAAGATGATTCTTTTTTTAAATCTCCACTCATCTCTTCATAAATATCACCCATAAATTTGATGATGATGATGATAATTTTTTTTTTCATTGTTATTATTGCAGAATTGTAATCCCCTATGTTTTAAACATTTACTTGCAGAAAATAGTTCATAAGAAATTTGTAAATCTGTGGTATTGAGCAGAATATTTGCTGTAGCCCATCTTTTATACCAAGACAAAACAATATTGATGCTCCCCTACTACTTCTGCTCATTATTATTATTATTATTATTATTATTATTATTATTATTATTATTATTATTATTATTATTATTATTATCATCATCATCATTATCATCCTCATCATCATCATCATCATTAATAATATTAATATGCCAACTTTCTGTTTTTGTACGTATGTACCTTTGGTGTATGTCACACTTATATGAAAGGAAGAGGTGAAAAGGGTGAATGGAGAGGTATAAAGAAAAAGAGAAATAACAGGTATTAAGCAGAGGAGGTATAGGTGAAGTGACTGGCAAAGTGTTGAAGCGTGATGCATACACTGAAACAAAAGTAGATGCATAGATCAAAAGAAAAGTAGATACATAGATTGAAAGAAAAGTAGATACATAGATACATATCCAGCTGTTAAATTAAAAGTGGGAGAGAGGAAGGACAGAGAGGAAGGACAGAGAGGAAGTGAGAGAGACAGTACATAAATTGAAAGAAAAGTTGATACATAGATACATAGCTAAATCAAAGACAAATAACTACAGCAAATATTGGATGTCTCTTCCACTTATCATTACCACACTAGGATAAAATTAACTCCCCAGTGGCTGAATACCCCACAGACATGCATACCATTAACGTAGTTCTCAGGAAAATTCAGCCTCACACAGAATATGACAAGGCTGGCCCCTTTCAATTACAGTTACTGCTCATTTTGGCCAGCTGAGTGGACTGGAGCAAGATAATCCTTCAAGTGGTTGGAGGCAGGAAAATCTTTTTAGTCATTAGGATCACTGTGCGTGTTAATCTGGCCCTAATAGCAGCATTTGTGGGCCTTACAGATCTGGAGGCCAAGCCCCCAGATAAACACTGATGTGCAGGCTGTCGTTATCAAACTGAGTGTGAGTCCAGGGCAAAGTCACTACATGATGGAATAGTAATTATTTCGTCTTAGCTGTCACTGCTTATACTAAACATATAACACTTTCACCTTGCAATACGGAACATTTCCTTTCCTTCACTCATTTTAAAATATGGCACTCTGTCAGTTACGACAAGGTTCCTGTTTATTTGATAAACAGAACAGTCTGCTCTTAAAATTAATGTGCAAGTGGCTGAATACTCCACAGACATATATACCATAATGTAGTTTTCGGGGAGATTCAGCCTCTCACAGAATGTGACAGGGCTGGCCCTTTTGAATTACAGCTACAACTCATTTTGAATGGACTGAGCTGAGTGGACTGCAGCAAGGGGAAGTACAGTACCCTGCTCAAAAACACAATGCACTGTCAGGAATAATACTCTTGACTGTATGATCATGGGCTGAATACCCCTAACTACTGAGCCACGGACTTTTAACTGTCTCTAATTCTTTCAGGTGTTTACGTTTTCATTCTGGAAGTTCTAACATGATCGACTGTTGGTTCTCTCTTCTTTCCTCTACCCTGGTACTTATTTGCCTTCTTTTCATAGTCCTTCATGTCTTTTAGTTGGGGAGAAGGACTATGTTTTTTTCTCTCAGGCACATTGAAAGTTTCCTCTACAAACTACAAACAAGTCCCCACCACCTTCCATTTTTTCCATACAAAAATTAATGTAAATTTTGAACAGGTTATAGCTGTGAAAAGGGCCCAGAAAAATGGATAATACCCCCTACAAAATGGGTGGAGAAGAAAAGTTGTCAACAGGTCGCTACACAAAATTCAATTCTATATTTTAAAAAGTGTCTTCTACTGTAGCCTCAGGCCAACCAAAACGTTATGAGTGGATTTCATTGACGGAAACTGAAAGAAGCCCGTCATGTATTTATATATATATACATATATATATATATATATATATATATATATATATATATATGTATGTATGTATGTATGCTTATGTTTTTATGTATATTTGTGTCCCCATAACTTAGCTGTTCGGCAGAAAAGTATGATAGAATAAGTACCGGGCTTACAGGAAATAAGTCTAGAGATTGATTTCTTCAACTAAAAGGCAGTGCTCCAGCATGGCCACTGTCAAATGACTGAAACAAGAAGAATAAAAGAATACCAGAAGAACGTTCGATGCCACTAAACGAATAAGATTCTTTGAATATGTACAATGTTTTTTAAGGCTAAATAATAATTCTGTCTATGTTTGCGTAACATATTTTCGTTGGATTATATAGTTATTAGTTTTACATTTCTTTCTATATTCTGTGAGTGTTAGTTACAGTATAGAAGCATTTCTCATGGCACCAGCACACAATTTACAGATGCTTACATTTTTTTATGTTTCCAGCTAGTTATTACCTCCGCTTGGTTGTTTGTCCATGGACAAGATATCTCAAAAACTGCTGGATGGATTTGAATGAAACTTTTAGGTATGTTTGGCCTCGTAACTGGCATGAACTGCTTAGATTTTGGGATTGATCTGGTACCGGACAAGGATTCTGGATTATTTTTCCTGTTGTTTTAACTTAATTTTTGAGAGCAGTCAGATTCATCTTTAGTATTCTCATTTGTGAGATCAGTCGAGTTTATTTCAGATATTCTCATTCTAAAATTCATCTCTGGCTAATCATTGAGAGGACATTCATGTTGCTTTGACAGAGGTTTGCACTCTCTGAGTACCATTGCATGGCATCTTGGACAAGTGTCTTCTACGATAGCCTCAGGCTGACCAAAGCCTTGTTAGTGGATTTGGTAGAATGAAACTGAAAGAAGGCTATCGTGTGTGTGTGTGTGTGTGTGTGTGTGTGTG
>NC_068983.1:112500310-112503712 GCF_001194135.2 Octopus bimaculoides
GTGTGTGTGTGTGTGTGTGTGTGTGTGTGTGTGTGTGCGTGCATGCACACATGTGTGTGTTTGTCCCAACATCACCACTTCACAACCAATGCTCGTGTGTTTAGATGCCTGTAACTCAGTGGTTCAGCAAAATAGACCGATAGAATAAATATCAGGTTTAAAAAAATATTAGTACTGGGCTGATTCATTCAACTAAAATTCTTCGAGGTGGTGACCCAGCATGGCCATAGTCCAATGACTAAAATAAGTAAAAGACAAAGGTAAATGATGGATAACTCTTTCCATAGACAGATAAAAATAGATATTAAAATGTATTTATTTCTATCTATCTTAGCACTGTTTTACCATTATCTATTCAGAAGAACCAAATATTTTCTGCTGGAGGCACAAGGTCTCAAATTTTTGGGGAAGGGATTAAGTCAATCACATCTACCCCAGTATGTAACTGGTACTAATTTTATCGACCCCAAAAGGATGAAAGGCAAAATTGACCTCAGCAAAATTCGAACTCAAAGCCTAATGGCTGACGAAATGCCACTAAGCATTTCACCCAGTGTGCTAACGATTCTGCAAGCTCACTGCCTTTTCTGCCACCTCGCCACCTTTCCTGCCAGCTTGCCACCTTTTCAAAAGAACCATATGACAACAGGTAAGTTCACCACCATCAATTCACCATGAAGTAAATTCACTTTGAGGGAAGTTCAACACGAGGAAAGTTTACCGAGAAAATATATCCGCAGTATCTCACCATTAATAGTTAAAAACTATTTTATTGAGGGGAAAAAAAAAAAACCCCTAAGTAATGGAGATTCTGCAGTGAAATGATGACAGTGAACTTACCAGTCATAGAACCAAATAATATATGCATGTGTGGTGTGTTTGTTTTTCCTCTGTGTGCGTGTGTGTGTGTGTGTGTGTCTGTATGCATGCGTATATGTATTGTGCATGAATGCAAGTATGACTAAATGAGTAAAACATTTACTTTGCAGTCACAAGGTCAAGGATTTAATGTCACTGTACAATGTATAGAGTAAGTATTTTCTATCATATCCTCAGGTTCTCTCAGTCATTATGAGTAAAATTTGGTAAATGAAAACTGTGTGGAAGCCTCTCAGATAGGCTCTAGCTATGATTCAATGGGCCACTCTTGTCCCACACCATGTCCTACTGATTATGCCTGATGGTTCCATTAAGGGTGCAAGTGTCTTGGGAATACTCTGCCATTCATACTCTAATTAAATGGCAAGAATATTTATTGTCAAAACTAACATGAAATCCATTTACTTTATATAACATTTGCTTTTTGGTTTAAGGATGAATCAAAAATTGTTTTGTTTTTTTTTGCCATCTACTTTATAAACATTGCATCTCTGAGAAGATAATTTGTAAGTTTAGACATTTCTGACATTTTATTTTTTATTTTTCATTTTGAAGCAGCTCTCTACTTTTTCTTTTTGACATACATTTTACCATGTTAGCATCTCCACTTTCCTGACATTAAGTTGATGAAACAGAAATCTTCCTTTGAAAAGAGTGTGAATATATCTTATATTTCTAGAGAAAACTAATATATATTTATAACCACTGCACTTCATTTAAGTTTAGAAGAAAATGTAATTCTATGAATCTTAGTAAATGCATTTGGGATTTGAAAGACAGGAACGTTAACTATGATATAAAGTGGTCCATTATTAGTAATGCTTCATCATACAACACTGATAATTTTAAATGTGATCTTTGCCTGGAGGAAATGTATTATATAATTACTTCAAAATTAAAATTATTAAATAGTAGAACCAGTCTTATTCTGAAATATATCCAAAAATATAGAAAAGCATTTAAATATTTTAATAGTAAATAATGCCTTAATTATATTTGCTTTTCCTATAATCTAATAAGCATAATTTTTCTAATCTTTTTTTCAGCATATATAAATAACTAAATGTCGTGCCTAGAATTCCTATGTTCATTATTCTTTTATTATCTACTGATATCATCGTAGGTTTAAATACTAAACTGGCTTTTCTTAGAACATTATGTTTCTTCTTAACATTCTTTTTGTATGCATTCATGTATTAAAGATATTATCTCAGTTCTCTTTGAATTTTGCTCATTCTGGGTTACCTTGATAACATTGGGTTAGCATGAATTTTCAGATATACCGGTTTGACTGGTATTTTGTACCTTTTACTCATATATAAATATCCTGGTATAAGAGAAACGATCATCAGTGATGTATGGTGTATTATCAATTATAGATGTGATTTTCACCATTCTTGTTCATGTTACTATATGCTCCAGATTTCTTGAAATTCTTCTAAGTGATATTTGGATTTGATTATCATGCATGAGAAATTACCTTGGATGTTAATTCTATTTGAATTTATTGGTATCTGATTGTTTGATGCACTTAACCAAGTTCACTTAATACTGAGGGCTTTCTCGATGTCTGCCTGCATTTATTAATCCTCCGAAGGGTGCAGGGATACATAATCAGATGTTACTTAACACTCCATTGAACCCCCAAGTGCAAAACCAATTGGTAAGATCGGCCATAACGTATATATAATACTGTACACTTCAAATAATATATATATATCATCATCACGTCATCATGTGTATATTGGTATAAGATAAGATTTATGGTCAAGCATTTTGCTTCACAGTTACAAGGTTTTGTATTTGATTCCACTGTTTGGAACATTTGTCAAGTGTCTTCTGCTATAGCCTTGAAGTGAATTTGATAGAGTGAGTAGAATTTGGTACACAATAAACTGTGCAGAAATCTAGAATGTGTATATATGTTTGTGTGTTTGTTTGTGTGCATGTGTGTATGCATGTGTGTCTTGTGTGCATGTTTGTGTCTCCTTTTATGACAGCACATGATAATTGTAAATGAGTGTTATTGTCATTATGAATCACCTAGGGGTATGAATCGAAACATATGTAGGATTTTGACATCTGCCATTGCTTTTAGAGCTTTATAATTTATAATTTATTTGTTGTGTTTTTGTAAAAAAACTTTCAACCTCATTATATCATACAAATAATTTATTTATACATCCATAATTCTCCATTTCTTTCTTTCATTATTAACAATATGTATTACTATAATAATCACTAATATATCTAATATATCGTTGTGACTTTCTCCATATATGATAGCAATTAAGCAGTGAAATTTTTAGATTATTTAATCCCTAATGAGGACCTGACATCCTCGAATTTCGATGAAGGGATATAATAAATATCGTGGAAACAGCTGTAAGACCTTCTATTTATAAATGTTCTAAAATATACATAGCCTTGGTTTTTTTTATCTCATTACAAAAAGTAAATCCCTATACACACACACACACACACACATATATATATGTATATATATATATATATATATATATA
>NC_068983.1:112504221-112504900 GCF_001194135.2 Octopus bimaculoides
AAACTCTCTTCTTTGGAGGCATAATCTATATACATATTAAACAGAACAACAAAAGTTATAATAGATGGCAGGGTCGGTACTTTTCACATATCTGTATTTTTTCAGATTAACACCCGCACGATTACCCAACCCTAATCCTAAACCTAATCCTAACACTAACCCTAACACTAACCCTAACACCCTAAACCTGACCCTAAAACTGTAACCGTAACACTAATCCTAACCCTAACCGTAACCCTAAGCCTAAACCCTAACCCTGACCCTAAAACCGTAACCGTAACACTAACCCTAACCCTAAACCCTCACCCCTAATCCTGACCCTAAAACCCTAACCCTAACACCCTAGGGAAAATCGTGGTATGTTTACAAAACATTGACGAACATGAGTTATATTTTACTGAATGATTGTGTACTTGCACGTGTATGCGTTTGAGAGAGCGAGAGAGGAAGAGGTATAGAGAGGTAGTTAAAAGTTTTCTTTTGACGGCTTCTCTTCACTGCCTATTACTTCATTAGAAATCTATGGATGCACTTACGCACATAATAGAGAAAAATGAAACAAATATGGACGACTTGCTCCGAAACACCACCGAGTGGGGAACACTTCTCAAAAATAACCTGCAGCTGTTTCCTTCAAAATTCATTCATGCTCGAAATGTACATACATCAAGGTATATTT
>NC_068983.1:112506065-112506596 GCF_001194135.2 Octopus bimaculoides
GTGCTACTGGCACGAGAGCCAGTCATGCAGTACTGGCAACGGCCATGCTCAAAATGGAGGGTTTTTTTTACATGCCACTGGCACAAGTGCCAGTAAGGCAATGCTGGTAACGATCACGCTCAAATGGTGCTATTTACATGCCACTAGCATAGAAACCAGACAGCTGCTCTGGCAATGATCACGCTCAGACAGTGCTGTTAGTGCACCACTGGCACAGGTGCCAGTCATCGAATATGGTTCAATTATGATTTCGATTTCACTTGCCCCAACAGGTTTTTGAAAGCAGAGTTTAGTGTCCAATGAAGCAAAGATACGAATAAGTGAGCTGGCTACACCCCTGGCAGAGGCCACAGATTATGCTCTGACTTGGCTTGCCGGGTCTTCTCACGTACTGCTTATTTCCAAAGGTCCCAGTCACTAGTCATTGCCTTGGTGAGGCCTGAAGTTCAAAGGTCATGCTTCACCACCTCATCCGAGGTCTCCCTGGGTCTACCTCTTCCACAGGTTTCCTCAACCGCTAGGGTGTGGCAC
>NC_068983.1:112506686-112507319 GCF_001194135.2 Octopus bimaculoides
GTGTGTGTGTGTGTGTGTGTGTGTGTGCGTGTGTGTGTATGTATGTATGTATGTATATGTGTATATGTATATTTGAAATGTATAGTATTAAATATCCATCACAGCTGATCTTACCAATCGGTTTCGCATAAAGAATGCAATGGAGTGTTAGGCAACAATCCGATTATATAACTTTACGTTCATCAGAGCTAGCTGATGTGGAAGGGAATATGGTGACTGCTCTCTATTGTCAGAGATGGATTAGCACAACTGGTCAGTGGCTGCAGTGAACAAGGTGGTGGAATGAAAAAGGGCCAGGATATTAGTTTCGGAGTTATGACCTGGCCCTTTTTCATTCCACCACCTTTGTCACAGCAGCCCCTGACTGGTTGTGCCAATCCACCTCCAACAAAAGTGACCAGTCTCCATATTCCCTTCTATATCGGCTAACTCTGATGAGTGTAAAGTTATATAATCAGCTTGTTACCTAACACTCCATTGTATTCTTTACGCAAGACTGATTGGTAAGATCAGCCATAATGGATATCTAATACTATACATTTTGAATAATGTACCCACTCTACTGACAGATATACGAGTGCATATTTTCCCTGACTTATGATCTCTTAGACAACTCATGCACGTGCATATATG
>NC_068983.1:112507329-112507935 GCF_001194135.2 Octopus bimaculoides
ATGTATGTATGTATGTATGTATGTATGTATGGTTATATTATTCTTAAACCAGCAGAACAGTATTAATAGGGATTCTGAAGTTTTGACCAACCAAACAGCTTAACTAGTTGAAACTTCAAAGTAACTTCCAATTCTATTCTTGTCAAAGAATAATAAATTTGTTCTCTACAAAGTATGGAATAACCCTTCAGATTAATATAAAATTGTTTGTTTTTTTCTATTATAACTGAACATAAAAGCAGTAACATTCATGTCATTCTATCATACTTTAACCTCTCAAAACTTGGCTCAAAGCCAGCTACCTTAATACAGTACGATGCTCCATTTTAGTCAGGTGGCTAGCCTTGTGATTTTATTGGAAACCTCACTAGTGTCAGTGCCACACACACACACACACACACACAAAAGAAGAAAATTGCACCCAGTATGCTCTGTAAAGTGGCTGGCATTAGGAAGGATATCCAACCAGTGAAACTATACCAAAGCAAACATTGGAGCTCTGGTTAATTCAGATTCTTTAAACTCTCTAACCATTACCAGCATGGAAGACGAATGTTATGATTATGATGTTCATGATGACGATATATATATATATATATATATATA
>NC_068983.1:112508119-112512143 GCF_001194135.2 Octopus bimaculoides
ATACATACATACATACATACATACATACATACATACATACATACATACATACATACATACATACATACATACATATGTATGTACGTATGTATGTAGATGTATGTATGCATATGTACATTTTCCTATTTCGCTTTCCTATTTAAGTGAATATACATATCATTTGTGTCATTGTAATATATATTGTGTTTTCTAGAAATTAATTACATGATCAATGATATTTATATTACTCTGAGTTGTAGCACTATAACAATTAATTATATTCTGTTTCTATATTGCACACATTTTTTTCTAGCTTGTAACTACAAACACACACACACACACACATGCACACATGCATGCAAGCAGATTTGTGTGGTTAAAAAGTTTGCTTCAAAATCACATTTGCAGCATTGTAAAAGTGTCAGACTAGATGTTTCTTTTCTATGCATTCTTAGTTTACATCTGCTCATAACCCATGAGAGCAGTGGATTTAAACCCTTGCTCAGTTTAATAGTGCTTTTAACTCTATTGCAAGCATTTAGATTAGTTCTTCAGTCTCAGAATACCTTTCTCCCTCCTTGCTACTGTTCTTGGAGGCCCTATGAAGGGTTAGAGTCACACATCTCCTGAATAAAAGATCAAAAAAAAAATATTGTCACAAGTTATTGATTTGACAAACTGATATTTGACTGTTGGGAAAGATAAGAAAATCTTTTGAAGAAGCTAAGCTTTCGTGGAGGAAACTGAAATTTGTTAACTTGTTAATGTTACTTTCATATGTAACTTCAGGCAAAACTGGAAGACAGTCTCTCTGTGTGAATAGACACAAAGGAGGATAACTTACTGAGTGTCTTCATAAAACTTCTGTCTTTGATAACTTTAAAAATATCCTTTTTGAAATCAGTGACAGATAATGATATGTAGTTGTTTATTAGTTATTTATGTAGTTGTTTATTGAAAGGACGTGTCACCAGTCAAAATAGAAACCTGGAAACATTTTCCAGTAGAAATTTGATGCAAGAGGCATGCACTGCTACTACTACTACTACAGAATCAGTAGTGTGACAAACAGAATGCTTTACAATATTGAATTACATCTCTTTACATTCTGAATTCAAATCCAGATCAGGCTTAAGTTTGCATTTCTTCCACCCTGGCGCAATAAAATATGTACCAGGCAATATCTACTATCTATATGAAGGACTATACCCCTCCTCTAAAATAAGTAACTATGTGCCTGTGTGTGTGTGTGTAGTAGTAATAGTAGTAGTGGTGGTAGTGGCAGTGGTGGTGGTAGTAGTAGTAGTAGTAGTAGTAGTCCAAGAAAAATTACTTTTAAAACCTAGATAATGTATTTGAGTAAAATTAGATATTACATTAATGGAAGCATGCTATTATTGCATGCAAAACTCACCGAAGATTTTCATGTAAGGAAATATTACTTGGATGATAATTATATTTATCAAATCTATAACTATTTTCTATCTTCTCAACATTCTATTTACAAGAGGTTTTCTAGTACACATTAGCAAGATATGATACAAAAGATTAGAAAGTGAAAACAAGCAAAGAATAATGTAAATAAGACTTCAGAAGATAATTTTAGGAAATTTTCAAATCAAGTATAGCTGTCATAAAAAACAATGTTTTGCAAAAACAGAATAAATAGTTGCAACCAAGAAACGAAAATTTTTTTAAAATCAACTACTTGGTGATAGGTAATAGCTGACCATTTGAGTTGATTATTAGTAATGCACATGTAGGCATATGATAGGTGGTGTATTTTAGACAAGATCAATTGACATTAGGCAAATTACACCCAAATTTTAAAATTTAGTTCTGTCCATTTTGTCTTGAAACTCCTCTTTTTATGTCACTGATGTGGCCAAATAATGTAGTGTGCCAGATTAATGATATAATTTGTAGTATTTTATTATGTTTCTTTATATTTTGAGTTCAAATTCTCTTCATTGAAGTTGATAAAATAAATATCAGTAAAATACTGAAGTTGATTAAAAATCAGCTACAAATTTTCCATCAAAATGATTGGTTTTATATGAAAATCCGTACCAAATTTGAGTCATACCATTCTTTTAACCCTTTAGCATTTAAAGCGGCCATATCTGGCTCAAATATTTTACCTGTTTTATGCTCAAATCAGCCAGATCTCATCTCTCAAACCTACCCTATGATATCATTCGTAAAATATGCAATTATATCATAAAAATTCCAAAGCTACAAGGTAACACATAATTAATTCAAAACAGTGTGAATAAATAAGCATTACATTTGACAAAGTAATCTGAACGCTAAAGGGTTTTCTTTTACTCTTTTACTTGATTCAGTCATTTGACTGTGGCCATGCTGGAGCACCGCCTATAGTTGAGCAAATTGCCCCCAGGACTTATTTTTTATAAGCCTAGTACTTATTGTATCAGTCTCTTTTGTCAAACCACTAAGTTACGGGGGCAAATACACTTGCATCGGTTGTCGAGATGTTCAGGCGACACAGATACACAAACATACACACGCACATACATATATATATATACATATGTACGACGGGCTTCTTTCAGTTTCCATCTACCAAATCCACTCACAAGGCTTTGGTCAGCCTGAGGCTATAGTAGAAGACACTTGCCCAAGGTGCCATGCAGTGGGACTGAACCGGGAACCATGTGTTTGGTGAGCTAGCTACTCACCACACAGCCACTCCTATGCCTATTTATAGTAAACAAAGGCTAATGTAAACATCCTTCTTATTATTTATGATGCAGCAAGTTGGCTGAATTATTTGAGAAGTATTGGAAGTAAATGCCTTTGATATTTGTTGTGGCGCTTAACATTTTAGTTCATTTCCTACTGAGATCAACTTAGCTTTAAATCTTTTTGGTGTGAATAAAATTATGCACCAGTCAAGTAACAGGATCAATGTTGCTGATTTAACTGTTCCTCGAAAAGTTTCTGGTCTTGTGACTAAATCACAAGCCATTATTATTTATGGTGCAAAAGTTAGATGAATCTTTAAATACAGGAGTACCTTCAGAAAATTATCTAATTAATTTACAGACGTATGTATTGCTATTTTCTCGAGCAGACCAGTGACTAACTTTATTGCTAACTACTTGCTGTCAACATAACTAGTAAGCTTGTAGATGCAGTAAAGTGGCTGGAAATAACAAAGGCATGCTGTCATAGAAACCATGCCCAATATGATTTACCAGCACGACATGGTTACTGAACTGCTTAGGAGGGCAATAACTATAGTTAAAATATAACAATTTACGTAGCCCATACCAGTACGGAAGTGTGCAGGTAAATGATGATGATGACGATAATGATGGCAACAACAATGAGCAATGACGATGATGATGATGATCTTATAATATATTTACCCTGAGGCACCAGTAAAGTACATATGAACTTCCAGGTTTTATTCATTTTCAAATACTTGTGCAAAAAAAAACTCTGTTAAAATAGAAACATTATTATTTCTAAATCTCTCAAAAAGAGATGTTCAGTAACAGTTCTTTGAAGTAAAGACTATTTGCCAACATAATGTGGCTGTCCTGGAAGGGACGATTGTTAATGCTGTTTAGCCCCAGGAAACATCATTTCCAGCTGGCTATATGACACAATATGTGTGTCCTTACATTTCTAATTGGAGTGCTGGACAATGAAGATGCATGGCTTAGTGGTTAGGGTATTCAATTCATGGTTGTAAGGCTGTGAATTTGATTTTGACTTCTGGCAGCACATTGTATCCTTAAGCGAGACATTTTGTTTCACATTACTCCAATCCACTTAACTGGCAAAAAAGGAATAGAATCTGTAATTCAAAGAGCCAGCCATATCACATTCTGTGTCATACTGAAACTCCCTGAGAACTACATGTTTGTGGAGTGCTCAACTACTTGCATATTAAATTCAGGAACAGTCTGTTCTATAGATTGAGTCAAAGAGAAAACTCACCATCACAACCAAAGGAGTGTCTCTCTCTCTCTCTCTCTCTCTCTCTGTGTATATATATATATATATATATATA
>NC_068983.1:112513426-112516026 GCF_001194135.2 Octopus bimaculoides
TGTGTGTGTGTGTGTGTGTGTGTGTGTGTGTGTGTGTGTGTGTGTGTGTGCGTGTGTTGAGGCGCAATGGCCCAGCGGTTAGGGCAGCGGACTCGCGGTCATAGGATCGCGATTTCAATTCCAAGACCGGGTATTTTGAGTGTTTATTGAGCAAAAACACGTAAAGCTCCACGAGGCTCCGGCAGGGAATGGTGGCGAACCCTGCTGTACTCTTCCACCACAACTTTCTCTCAATCTTACTTCCTGTTTCTGTTGTGCCTGTAATTCAAAGAGTCAACCTTGTCATACTTTGTCACGCTGAATATCCCCGAGAACTACGTTAAGGGTACACGTGTCTGTGGAGTGCTCAGCCACTTGCATGTTAATTTCACGAGCAGGCTGTTCCGTTGATCGGATCAACTGGAATCCTCGACGTCGTAAGCGACGGAGTGCCAACCATATATATATATATAAATTTAGATTCAAGGTGAATATGGTACTTAAGTTTAGGCACCAGAATTTAGTATGGTATTATCCAAACAATTCCAAAAATAAGGTGATCAAAAATCAAAATAAGCAACAAGGATATTCAAGGTTAGTGCAGTACGATCGTTTCATGCAGCCCCATTTATTTAAGCAACGTGAGCATTACATTAAATGTAAAATGCAGAGCAATCTTCAGTTGCACAAAGATACAGAAAATGTACTGAAATTTCATTTCAGTAGAAGGATTTATATCACTGTTGTAACTACATTTAAACAATTCAAGTGGGAAGGAAAAATATAAAAGTCAAAATGGTTCTTTTATATTCTTCCTTCCCACTTGAATTGTTTAAATGTAGTTACAACAGTGATATAAATCCTTCTACTGAAATGAAATTTCAGTACATTTTCTGTATCGTTGTGCAGCTGAAGATTGCTCTGCATTTTACATTTAATGTAATACTCACATTGCTTAAATAAATGGAGTCGCATGAAACGATCGTACTGCAGTAACCTTGAATATCCTTGTTGTTTATTTTGATCTTTTATATATATATATATATATACACAGTGGCAGATTGTCCAGCTTGCCAGCATGCCCAGTGGCAAGTGGACCCCTGCACCATTAGAATCCATGTATGGATTCTAATGTCCATGTTAGTATCTAAGGGGCCCATCCCCTCATGTTTGAGTATTTTTTATTCGCTCCTGGAAGAATGCATTAATTATTTCAGCCTGGCTGTGTTTGTAGACAGTTGAAAAGAATACTTTTAACAAAACAAATAAAAAAAAAATTAAATTATAGTATTGTAGTTTCAGGTAGGCCCCCTTAATCTCCTGGCAACCAATACTTTTAGACCCAGTCCGCCACTGTATTTATATATATATATATATGTATAAAGAAAGAAAGGGATAAAGAGACCAATGGCAAAGTTAGAATTATATTTTATGGATAAAGTCTTACAGCTGTTTCAGGGAAAATCCAATGTATCCCTTCATCGGAGATGGTAATAGTAGAAGAATGAAGGGATACATTGGATATTCCCTAAAACAGCTGTAAGACTTTATCCATAAAATATAATTCGAACTATGCCATTGGTCTCTTTATCCTTTTCTTTCTTCATACATACACACGCTAATACATGACCTATGTTATATTCCCCACTCATGTTGCTACAACGACAGGGGCAAAACTAGTCGGTATACAACACTTACTCGATATTACCTGTATCTTTAGGGTTTGGTTGACTCCAATACCCTTCATAACCTTTATATATATAAATGTATATATAGAGTGGCAAACTGGGCCTAAAAATAGGCTTGGAAGGAAAAAGAGAGTAAAGCAACAAACAGAATGGGAGTGAGTGACAGTCAGAGGCAGTAGAGCATGCGAACAGCATTCAAAGATTTTGCCCCAAAAGATGCTGACACTTTACCCAAAATAAAACTGTAAATTTTTATCATAAATTGTATTTGCTTTATCAGTTTCACACACACACACACACACACTTCCATTTTATTCTTTCAGTTTTCCATGCTTGCCCTTTCCAAGTAAAGGATAAGATATTTTAGTGTTCATTGATCTAAAAAATTTAAACAAACATGTGTGCACACACACATTCCCACATGCTTATGCACAGATGTATAATATATGTATGCACATCCATAGCTGTATATGAATAATATCTGTACATATATACATACATACATATATGTATATATATATATGTCTTGCAAACAACTCGCACATGCAAGTGCTACCAGCCGAGAACTCTGCATACCGGAAGCCAGCAAGTGTATGGGGTCATCAGCAGCATATATATAGAGAGAAAGAGAAAGAGAGAGAGAGAGAGAGAAAGTGGGAAGAGGGGGAGAGAGAAAGTGGAGGAGATAAAGATGTGTCTGTATATATATAAATGTGTATGTATGTATCTATCTATCTGTCTACATATATACTTTATTAAAAAGCAGCAAAAATATCACAAAAACTGTTACTCAGAGTTTCATGTTCCCGTTTGTTGGACAGTTTTGTTTAGAATGGAACAAAAATAAGGTTACAAGCAAAAATATACAATTAGTTTGATAGATATACATTCGAAAATGGTTTTGTTTCATTGGTTCTTTCAGCTAATGATCTT
>NC_068983.1:112516333-112520795 GCF_001194135.2 Octopus bimaculoides
CCCCCCCCCCCACATCTACTATTTTCTGATTTTTTTCCTTCTCTTTCTTTCGCCTGTAACAACTAACTTGTAAAAGCTTACACCAAGAGATTTTGGTGATGTGCGTGTATGTAGGTGCATACATATATATGCATTTGTGTATATATTTATGTCTTGCTTATATATGTCTGTATATGTATGTAGCCTTGTACCTGCATCAGTATGTTTAGTGTATATATGTATAGTATAGATGGTTTGGTATGTGTATATACTGCTACATGTATATGTTATCTAGCATGAAATTTTTTTTTTTTAACAGATATGTCTTTTAATTTATTAATTGATCAATATTTTACAGCTAATTATTTACCCTGGGTATTCAGGCTTTGTCCTTCTTTATAAACTATATTTGATTTCAGGTTTGCTTTGATTTTTATAAAAATATGATTTTACACCACAGTTTGTTATTGCATGCAACCGTTTATTGAAAAGACCGTTAGGTGAAAAAACCAATGACAGAAAACCATTCTCCAATGTGTATCTATCAAACTAATTGTATGTTATTGCATTTAACCTTATTTTTGTTCCATTCTAAACAAAACTATCTGATGAACGGGAATGTGAAACTCTGAGTAACGGTTTTTGTGATATTTTTGCTGCTTTTTAATAAAGCATATTACTCTACCTCTGGTATTCAAGTACAATTTTTCCACCTTGTCTCACATTTATGTGCTTACTCTGGTATATATATATATGCTTTATTTAAAAGCAGCAGAAATATCACAAAAACAATTACTCAGAACTTCCTGCTCCTTTTCGTCGGAGTTTTGTTTAGAATGGAACAATATAAGGTTATATGCATAAATATACAATTAGTTTGATAGATACACATTTGAAAATGATTTTGTTTCATTGGTTCTTTCAGCTAATGATCTTTTCAATGACTGGTTTTCATGAAATTACAATTCCATTTTAAAATCTTATAAAAACTGAAGAAAACCTTAACTCAAAAATAGCTTATGCAGAAGGAAAAAGACCTGAATACCCAGGGTGAATAATTAGTGGTAAAAAATAATAATAAATTTAAATAAATTAAAAGATATATCAATTTAAAAAAACTTTCACCCTAAAATACATATACATTTAGCAATACATACACATAAAAATAATCTATATATACGTATATACACTAACCATACAGGCATTGGTACATGACTACATACATATACAAACAAATATAGGCAAAATGTATATATATATATTCTTCATGGTGGCATAAATGTATATATGCATGCATAAATATATACATATAAATATGTAGAATTAGCCACAGAGCATTTCGATTAACAATATAAGATGCCTTGCTTAAATCAACCAAGCAATGGTATAAGGCAAGATTCTGTTTGATGCACTTTTCCTGAAATTGTTTGATAGTAAAGATAGTATCAACTGAGCCCCAGGAGGAGCAAAAACTCTATTGAGACTCAGACACGATATCTGGAATTATGAAGGTATTTAAACGTTCTAACAGAATGCGGGCAAGTACCTTTCCAACTACAGACAAAAGCAAAATCCCACAAAAATTACCATACCAATCCTTTGGTCCCATTTTATACAAAGAGAGACTAAAATGGCATCAATCCAGTCTTGAGGCACTTCCTCAGTTCTCCAACAGTGACAAATTAATATATATAAGAGTTCAAACATTTTGTCACACCCATATTTCTTTCAACACCTCTTCACAAATTTCATCATCAACAGATGATGGTCTATTCAAAAGTGCAGAAAAATGTTCAACCCAGCACTTATGAATAGAAGCAGTGTCATTCAAAACCAAATGTCCATTTGCTGGTCTCACTGGTGATTTTGGACCTTAACATAAGAGTACAAACCCTTGGCATCATTTCTATCAGCTACTTCTTGCACCCCTTTTGCTCTGTCATTCCACCAATCCTGTTTATTTTCCTTAGGCCAGTCTGTACTCTCCCTTTCAGCTTTCTGTAAGCTTCATTTGAGTTGGGAGTTCAAGAACTGAAAAAGAAGTGTATTGCCTAAGTTTTGTTTTTATAAAAGTAAGTCATGGATTTCTGGCGATTTGTCTGAAAACCAGTCATTGGACTTACACCATTTAACTCCCACTGAAGAGCTTGCAACCTGAAATACTTTTGTTTTGAAATTTTCCCATAGATTGTTTGGATCAAGGTTGATACTTTCTATGGTGTAACATTTAACTTTTTGGGTACATTAGGACCAAACTGTCGACTTTAAGGCATTATCAAAAAATTAATTTTTCCATGCACTAGACGATGGTCAGTCCAGCTCTTTGCTCCTCTCATGGCCTGAACACTAGAAAAATCTTTCATATCACTTTCTGATCAAAATATAATCCTTAGATCTTGGGTGCATCCAGGTGGTTCTATATTTATTTTTTTTTTTGCTTGAACAGAGTATTGGTAATAACCAGATTATTCTCAGTACAAAACATCAAAAGAGCTACTCCATTTCTATTACATTTTCCAATCCCATGTCGGCATAAAACAGGCCATGAAACGTAGTCATTTCCAACGCTTGCGTTGGAATCTCCCAATATGACCAGCTTGTCAGAAATTGGTACTTTGATCAATAATTGTACTAGATCATCATGAAACTATCCTATAGTTTCATAAGAATGTGACATTGTTGGTGCATAAATATTGACAATGATAAGAAGCCTACCTTTTGTCGGTTTTTATACAGCATGACATGGTTTCTTCAGATATACCACTTGGAAATTCTGCAATGGAGGATACTGATTTCTTGAGAGCAAACCCAACACCAGATTCTCAATGCTGACTCTCAGGTAGGCCTCTCCAGAAGATTGTATATCCATAAGTAGGTTCATTTTGTTGACCCTCACCAGAATGATGAGTTTCAGAGAGCACAACTATATCAAGGGAATATTTCTGAAGCTCACGCGGAATAAGTGCATCTTATTGAAATTATTATCTAGAAGTATGAACACATTCCAACAGCCAAAATTCAGAGGATATTTATTTTTTCTTCTTCTTGAAGATTGTTTGACCGCAGTGGTAGGATGATGACTGGGCTCTACCTGTGACACACTGGGATACGTGCCAAGCCAGACCTGTTCTCCTGACATTCCCAAGCCTGTTTTGCCATTTACTGAATCTTTTTGAGACATTTCAGAGGAAGTTGCTAGTGTATTTTTAAGTTTCAATGATTCAATGATTTTACTAAGATTTGGTGTACAAGACGTTCCGGTGCAGATGAATAATTTTCAGTGGTTGTAGCTTACACCGCACTACCACCACTTATTGGGCCCAAGATTATTTTCACTGGAATGACATGAGAATTAATAAAACCAGGAACTTCCAAAGCCTCAGGTTTTATTTTGGAGATTTCCTTCTCCTAGGTATATTACCAACCAAAGTTAAAGAGCTTCATCCTACCCATGAGGTAGGCTATCCTGTGCTAGACACCAAACTGACACCCAAATTCGAGGTTAATTAAAAATAAAAATATGAATGAAAAAATTATTATGAATGAAAGATTAAGCTTAATATAATTTTTTCATTCATATTTTTATTTCTAATTAACCTTGAGTTTTGACTTTTACATCTTAGTTTCAGTTTGAACTATAATAACATTTTGATTAGTATATTTTTTACTTTGTTTACAATTTTATATTATTATTTGGAATAAATAAAAATTCTTGTATTTTTTTTATTATTCAATTGATTTTTAATGAAAATTTTAATCGATACCTCATTTAACACTAAATTATTTTGAAATTAGAGTACCATTTTAACCTAATATAAGACTTCGATTTGATTAGGGTTGAAATATTTTCGATTAATACTGTTTTATGCGATAAATACCTAGTCTTTTTATGTTAATTTCCTATACCATACGGAATATTTTAACTAGACGTCTTATAAATAAATGTTTTTAATCATAAATAGCCTAGCTTAAACTATTGCATCGTTTAAATATGTGCTAATAATATCTTTATTATTTTAACCTTAAACTTCGTTCAAATTGTATTTTAAACGAAAACATTTGTTTAGTTGGTTTTTATATATAATATACCTGTTAGATTATTTTATAATGGATGTAGGATTGATTATGGAATGTTTATTATTTTGATATTTTAATAATATTTTTCTATCTTTATATAATAAGTATTTTATATACATTCATTTGTTATTTATTGTTGGTTGATATATACATTCATTTATTATTATTGTTGTATTTTGACCTGAAGATTATTATTTTTGAATAGAATTGATTTTCGATAGTTTTAATCCATTTAAATTTCTTTCTATTTGAAAATTGGTTATGAAACACGTGTAGTCATTTTATTATCTTGATCTTATGATATTACTTTGTATTTTATTATACTTATTTATTGTGCTTTTGATTATAAATTTTTTTCTATATGTGACAGTGGATTTTCATTGATGAGTTCATAAACCTTGGTTAT
>NC_068983.1:112521071-112536650 GCF_001194135.2 Octopus bimaculoides
TATATATATATATATATGTATATATATATATACATATATACATATACTTGGCTTTATATAACCGCTGTGAAATATAATTAAGATTTAGTTGAATTAGGTCAATCTAATTTGCACACCTCAGCAATAGCAGGTGAATATCAAACTCTGTGCAGTAATGCTTGCACTTGATATTCTTGCAATGTATGCAGATAACATGACCCAACTTAGTGATGAGATCAACACTTGGTTGTTCAGACAGGTAATTTATATAAAAATACAAAAATGCTTTCTATAAAATTTCCGAAATGCAGATTCCAGTGTAGGTGAATAAAATATAAATGAGTAACAAAGATGTACAGGTATCAATTCATTACAACCGTTTCAAGCAACTCCTTTAACCGATTAATGAAAAACATTACATCATTGCAAAGAAACCGTTTTCATTAGATGACGGCATATATTTCAAAAGCAAAAGACAAACCAACTGCATGGACATATTCGTATCTGTTTCATATTCAAATTACCAAGATCTGACCTCTCACACCTACCCTACAATGTCATGCTAAAATAGACAATAACACGATAGAAATCTCAAAGCTATGAGATAATCTATGATTAATTCAAAACAATGTGGATAAGTAAGCATTACAGTTGACATATTAATCCGAATGCTAAAGGGTTAAAACAATGATAACAATGATGCCATTCTTACATATATCTGAACAGAAATACTATATTATAAAATTAACATACTATGCTAGTTTTTCCGTACTAAGAATAAATGAATTCTGAACTCAATATTGTTATAAATGTCGTCATGTAGAACATTAAAAACATTTTAAAGGCATTTATTGTTTTACATTTTGGTAACCTACTTGTATGCTTAATCACCAGAGCATGTATCATTACATTATCATTTTCTAAAAGAAGTGATGGTGTAAAAGTATCTCGAAATTGTAAAGCGTTGAACTTTGGTTGCTATGTGATGTTAGTGATAAACATCTCATTAAATTATAATATATTGCTTCTGAAAATTGGCCACTTAATTGACATTTATCATTAATATTACAAGAATTATAAATATTTCTCTCAATATATCTAGAGGCAATGATCGGTTTTTGTGTGAATATTATTGTTGCATCTGCTGCTTCACATATCAGAAATACTTTCAAACACCAAATTATAGCTGAAATAACGTTTTCTAGAGAAGTAAGGCATTCTACTTATATAAGTGCCACCTTCCTTATTTTCATTTTAATTAATGCATTTACTTGTTGTATGTCCATTTTCCAGTTATCATAATTTTAGAGTTTCACTGTGGAAAATATAATCCATTTTCTCAGGGAAATTCTAATAGTGACAGACTTACTGCAGTTTTTACCTTTACATTCTACAATGGCTTCCAGCAACTTTTCTTGTGTGTCAAAAAGGTAGTGTGCATCATTATGTTACTTAAAAAAAGACTTTTAACTGTTCTCTGAAACAATTACTCTGAAATAATTTACCTTAATGTTCTTGTAGCAGATTCAAAACCAAATCGCTGAAATAGCTGAGTAAATGTTGCAGTTAGTCATGATATCTTTACCTGATTGGCCAATTAACTGCCCAATCAACATTGAGCCATCATGCAATTCAGCCTTCTAATAAGGTTTATGAATAGGCTAATTTTTGATGTTAAACTTCAGAGTGTGGAGACTATCACAGTGGCAACTACATTCTCATTCTCGTTCACCAGCAAAAACTCTTCAGTATGTCAAACAGTTGTTTTGATAATTAAATACTCTTATTTTCATCCTCCAGCTTTTTCAGATCGAATCAACAGATTTGCTATCATAGATTTAACATGATATTTCTCCAGTTGTGACAGCATAGCCACAGATTTACATGGACCAGTTATTTTGTCATAAACTACAGAGTTTGTCTCTCCTAATGTGTATAAATTGTTGTTTGTTTTCTTCATTCAAAGACCAACATGGAAAATTCTATGTGCTGTAAATAAAACTTCTGTTCGGTGTTCATGAGTGGTGTTCAGTATTTATACACAGCCAGTAACCCAGCACAACTATCATAGAAGAACCAGCTATCTATGACATTCTCAAAGAGACATTTATGAAATATTAGTTTTGTTTTGTAGAATGGGATGCTTTTAAGTAGAGTATTGGGGCAGCAATCTATTGTGTCTAAAGCTGTTCCTATTCAATGTTATTAATCCATATATAATGTCTGAAGCAGAATATATGTACGTACTACTGATAATATCCTTGCTATTTAAAATTAAGAATTATTTGTAAAATAATGCTCATTATTTATTATGAAAGCTTTAACACACAGTTTTGCTTTCATCTACATTCAAGTATCTAAAGCATTCAGAATTCACAATTTTTCATGTTATTTCCCCTCTAGTTACTCTCCTTTTATATCACATATCTGGAGTCATTTATCTTCTATCTCGCTTCTCTTTCTGCTTCATTATATTGATAACTTTCTATACTAGTCAAGCCTAAAAGGCATGTCATTACATTCCTTTACAATATTAAGGGTGATAATCCTGGGTTTTCTCTGAGAAGATTGTAGACAAGCATGGTCTTCCCACTTGCTCTGTAGTATAGGTTTGTTTTTTAATTGTCTACTTCATAATAGATTTTGGTTTTTAACTAGGCCTAATAATACAAAAATAAAGTTCATGGGAATCACCGTCTTGAAATATCCCAGTTGATGTTTTGGCAAGATCAGAGATTACAAATTGTGCAAACTATTTATTGTTACTTTAAAGAAGTTCAGAATTATGATAAGCCAATCATGTATGGGTTGAATCGAAATGTTTTTCATTACCAATTGCATGAATAAAGAGAGGTTTATGAAAATTGAGAAAACAAACCTGATTGGCACCAGTTTTTGTGTTTTGAAAATGTTCCTTATCTTGAAAAACATTTCCAAGAGGTAAAATGGTAAAGACCCCTTCGATGAATGACCATAGGATTGTACCTAGAAAGTTCCCTTCTGAAGCACAACTCCAGGCAAGGTTATTTATGGAAGACCAGCACTCACCCATGCATACCACCTTCACTGCTCCATAACACTGATATTATCCAAGGGAAAGGCAAAGGCCAATACAAATTAGCACCAGTGAAGTCGCAACTTATTTCTACAGCTGAGTGAACTGGAGTAATGTGAAATAAAGTGTCTTGCTCAAGAACACAGCATGTAGATCCAGTTCAAGAACTGAACTCACTACCTCATGATTGTGAGCCTGATGCTCTAACTATTGAGCCATGCACCTTCACAAAATATATTAGCTGATCTGCTGTGGCCAGGATTCGAACTTGAGCATTTAGACAGATCATACATAGACCAATTTTTTATTTAAACATTTTTATTGTTCCCCTAGTTAAAATTCACCAATGTAATCAATTCTTTATTTGTTTGAGATATTGGACTGCAGCTATGTTGGAGCCATGAAGGGGTGGTCTCATGTCGGAATCAAAAGGGTTAAAATCTGAAGAAGAATGGCTTTTTGTGGCACATTTTATTATTTCTTTTGTCCAGCTGTTCTCCTACATAATTAACATCTTTTCAAAATAAGATTCGTGTCTTTTTGTTTTAATGATAGAGTTTTGATGTAACTTTCCAACTTAATCTTCCTAACTTTTTTTGCATATAAAGTATGAAGATTGCAGATATTCCAGTCATCAATATTATTACTATTATCATTACCCACATTATCAGTGACAGAATTCTAAATAGAATAATCATCACTGTCAGCTTTAAAATGCACAGCACAGTATAGCCAGCTGCCAACTAAGCCACACTTAGAAGCAAGCATAGCTTAGTAGCATACATCATGCTTCCACTATTTGTTTTTGATATCCAAGCTGTTACAAGTAGACATGCTCTCAGTGCCTCTCACTCTTGATACAATAAAAGATCCAGGATGTGATAGCTGGAGGGAGGCAAAGCTGCACTAGCACCTTGGTTGGTACTAATTTCAGCTCAGTATGGAATCAAATTCTTTACTCAAGGACACAATATGCTCCTTGATCCAGGAATTAAACCCATTTCCTTATGAGCATGAGCCAAACATCCTAAGCATGCAGCCAGCCACAAGTTTTCTTGAACATCTTGATTAACTTAAAATATCCAGGTGTAGATAATCCTGAAAATGGGGAACATTAAAAGTGTAAATTAATTTTAAAGTTCTTCAGAGCAATTTGATTAAATCATAGTCAGGATAATAGATATTGATACATCCCCAGGATAAAGCTAAAGAGTTAATGTAATAAACTGTAAAAATTTTCACAAACAAGTTAAGCACATTAGACAAGAAAACAAGTATGTTAACTATTGTATTTAGCAGGTTAGTAAATTAGATTATTATTATTATGAGATTACTGATATAGGAATATATAAATAAATATAGAATAAAATAGTTGCATACAATGTTGCATAATTCTGTTACATAAATGCATAAAAAAAGGTAAAAACCAAGGAAATAAAGTTATCAGTTTTTTTTATAAGACTGATATATACCAGTAAGAGGGTTGGAATGGAGAAGGCGTAAGCAAATAGGGTAGGAAGGTTTGGAGAGCACAACTAGAAATCAATTGAAAAACAAAATAAAGGGAAAAAAAGACCAACACTTTTAAATTTCTCCATATGAGCAGTTTAATAATTCGATCATCCATTTTTTTGTGTGTGTGTAGGAGGGAGGAAAACATTAAAATAATTTAGTTTTATTTTTTCTCATAAAAGTATTTTAAGTAAATGACTCAAGATGTTATATTAGTAATACATTTAACATTTTCTAGAAGTTACACATTTATGTACAAGTCTGGCCCTGTGTGTTTGTGTGTTTTCAGCAAGGTGTAATGGAATATTAGACAATATAACCTATTCCATTACTCCACACTGAAGATGTACAACATGCAGAAAAAATTTCTGAGTGGCTGTGTTGTAAGAAGTTTGCTTCCTAACCACGTAGTTCTGGGTTCAGTCCCACTGTATGGCACCTTGTGCAAATGTCTTCTACTATAGTCTTGGGCCAACCAAAGCCTTGTGAGTAGATTCAGTACACAGAAACTAAAAAGCCAGACGTGTGTGTGTGTGTGTGTGTGTGTGTGTGTATGTTTGTGTGTGTATCTAATCACTGCTTGATGAACAGTGTTGGTGATTCTGCATCCCCATAACTTAGCAGTTTGGCAAAAGAGACTGATAGAATAAGTACCCAGCTTAAAAAAATAAGTTCTGAGGTAAATGTTTGTGACTAAAGTTTTTCAAGGTAGTGCCCCAGCATGGTCACAGTCTAAATGACTGAAACAAGTAAAAGATAGAGGACAAATGACAAGCATGGAATGAATGGGAAATATTAAATATTGAATACCTTGAATCATTTACTTATAATGACACTTTTGAAAAAATGTAAAATACACAAATTAATTTTAATATCTTTTCTCACTACATGAAAAAATGATCTCATAATTGATTGTTTTATATTGTTAAAAAAATATTTCAATTTCTACAGCGAAGGGTTTTCATTTGCATGATGTTAGCCAGGTGTGATATATTTACAGTTCATTTTTACATTATTTACATTTCATGGATATTTGTCCTCATCTTGTTTGTTGTTAACACCTTTTGGCTGATATACCCTCCAGCCTTCATCAGGTGTCTTGGGGAAACTTTGAACCTGGGTTCTTATTCCTAAGGTATTTTCGATGTTATTATTATCATTATTATTATTATTATTCAGGTCACTGCCTGGAATCGAACTTGGAATCTTGGGGTTAGTAGCCCATGCTCTTAACCACTATGCCATATGCCCACGGGTATATGGCATAATAATAATAATACCAATAGTAATAGTAATAATAATAATAATAATAATAATAATAATAATAATAACAACAACAACATCGAAGAATACCTTAGGAATGAGAACCCAGGTTCGAAATTTCCCCAAAACACCTGAAGAAGGCTGGAGGGTATATCAGCTGAAACGTTGTGTTAACAACAAGCAAGATGAGGACAAATAAACGTCGAATGTAAATAATGTACATAATTCCTCATCTCTTAAATATAGAACTGTATTCACAGTTGTTGGTCCCGAAACAGTAGAACGTCACTTGTACATAACTCACTTGCCTATTTGTAATCTGCACACAGACACATACATAATAATGCTGACACTAAACAGACAAAGGCTAAAGATGAAAAATTTTAGGTAAAACTGGAAATAACATACTGTAAACAGACTGTGTAAATAAACTTATACATTATCATTACTTAGCTAGGATTCAAATAATATGAAATCAAAACTAGAGTCCAAGAATGATTGTGGTATGCTCTGGTCAAAAACCAAACTGACAAGAATTGTATCCTCAACTTTGGGATTCACTTTTAAAAGTAGTTATTGAAAATCCATTAAGAGCTGCTTAAGCATTGTCGATTTACTAAGAGCTACTTGGATAACATCACAGTTGGTATAAAAAGTGTTCTACAATGTTGGCAGGAAAACGAAAGATAAACAAAGTACTAACTACAAGCAACACTAGAAAATGATGAATCCACACTACTATGGAGCTGTGTTGTATGTACTGTTAGTGAGTTAAGTGTGAACAAATGAAACAACATTGTTAATGACCAATTAGTTGAAAAGGATCTTATTGCAAAAAATCTTAATTACTTAAGATATGAATATTTTTTAATTATGAAATAAAAACCATTCTCTAATTTGAGAACCTTAAAACATTTTAGCATGTATTATTTTGGTTTTTAAGATTCCAGGTCATTGTTGACTTATGGCTACAATTGGTTCCAACTGACTGGTCATAAGTCGATTTGGTTGCAAGTCAGCCTGTAGGCTTACATAGCTTTATTTTATATTCTTACATTCTTAAGGTACATTTTCAGGTAAAAGTCACACCCAACATTCTGTATTATACTATCATACTGGTGTTAGTCAAAAATTTTGGCATCCCGAGCAGTCATCTTATAAACAAATACGAGGTTGCCTCAATGTTTCCATGACAAGATATTCGTCAAACACTTGGGATAAACATAGCGGCAATTGAAAACCAAATCTAGGGTAAATGTTTGTTAGCTGGCATCATCTGTAAATGGGTTAATTTCTAAGAAATTAAAGTTATTAGATTTCAACTGGACTATATATTATTGCTGCCGGAAGCTGGCACACCAACTGTCGTAAGGTCAATCAGTCGTAAATCAGATAGGTCGTAAGTTGGCAGCAACCTCTACTGAGTTGTCAGTAACATCATGTTCTTAGGGGGACACTGCACATTTACATCCCAGCTCAAGTAAGATGCCCATCAGTATGTTTAATTTCTAGTGCATAAACTCCAAAGCCAGCATGTGGAAAAAACATTGAGATATAGTGTCATTTCTGACTGAGTAAAAGGGGACTGACCAGTAAAAATGGGCCAAATCTGAAAATTTGTAAATAAAATTGCCTCATCTAAAACTTCATTTTAGAAAAATTGTTTTCTTCTGTCAGTACAAATGATAATGGGTGAGAAGGAAATATATAAAAGGATTGTCAACAAAAATGCCATAATTTGCAATACAAATTCTAGTTCCAAGAATATATTGCAAACATGAAATGATCTTGTTGATAAAACTGTGTACAGGTACTCCATGTATCATTAGTTCAAATCATCAACTAATGTTTCAAGCAGAAAGCTATTTTTAGCAATGACTACCTGTGATAAATAAGAGCCAAATATTTTATGGCAAAAATTACTTGCAATAGATTGAGTCTTGTCCAGAAGTCTTTTCTTTTCATCATCATTCTCATCATCATTACAACCACCACCACCACCACCACCATCATATCATCCTCATCAACAACAACATCATTTAACATCCATATTTCATGCTGGGAGAGGTTGACAGGAGTCACTTGCTTACTCACATTTAAGAGAGAGAGAGTGAAAATGATCTGTAGGAGCTGTGAATCCAGTCGTTTCTCAAGGTATGAAATGAGTAGAAGTTCCTTGGATAAAGGGACTAAGGTAGTGGGAGATTTTCAAGAGTTTATGGGGATAGTAAGAGTTGGGGGAATAGGAAGTAGGCAAAAATTTATTGGGCTGAAGGGCTGATATAAAGTGTGATAGATAACCAATGATGCATGAGCTGGGGAAGGTAAAGGGATGTCAAAGATAAATGGTGGGTAGAGCAGCAGGATAGTAATAGTGATTATAATGATGATACAGTCGATGGGGGGAGGCCAAGACAGAGATAACATATAGTTGGGTAGGATGTAGGAGTTGGGGGAGAGAGGTAGGTGTAGCGCATGAGGATTTGATAATTTGGTGGCAAAGAGAAGTGGAATGATCACAGTGACAGGTGAGTGAAGAGAACAATCATTAATGGACAAAGAGTGGCTAACAAATTAAATGGTTCCAGGAAACAAGAAAAAATAGGACAGTCTCAAAGAGGTATGGAGCTGCAGTGAGAGAGATGATGGATGTGCAGAGGAGAATGAGCTGAGTGCCCATTTGGGCAAATACATACACACAATGCTTCCAGAAATCAGCTTTGCAAATGTGGGAAGAACTTTTCAAGAATCTCGTGTGGCCAGATATCCTGGTTCTTTGTCATCTCCGAGATCAGCCTTCATCGCTTTGTTCCTTGTCTTCCTGGGTCTCCTTCTTCCACAAGCACCATCCACATTCAGTGATCAGCACTTCTTTATAATTATCCCCATCCAAAGATATCACATATCCATATCAGCACAATCTTCTTTCTTGCACACTACATCTGGTTTTTCTTATACCCAGTTTTTCTCTCAGCACATTTATACTATGACATTCTTACACTGTAAAAGTGTACACAAGATAGAAATTAAATGTGTACAAGTTCAAGTATTTCCTATAATTTACAAATATAAATGAAAATAAGTACATGACCTCACAACATACTTAATATTTCTAAAACTATCCCAAAGATCAGGACATTCTCTTTAGAGAATGTACTTTAATTCTGTTAATTACTAACCTTCTTCAAAGCTCAAATAAAGCCTAGACTGGAGCATGGTCCATACCTTTTTTTCATGGCACTTCATGCATTTATATCTAAGACAAAATCCAAAAGAAATCCAATCATCTGATTAGCAAAGAATCAATTCCCAACATACTTCAACTACTAGCTTACAACACACTGTTTTTTCATTCTGTTTTTACTGCTAATACAATGAGGTCCATTTCTCTAAACTAGCTACTTACATCACTACTTTATTTACTCTGTTCAGTCATCTCACCTGTCTCTTTTTTACCTATATGTCACATCCCAACTCTGCATTATCACACTAGACACAGTACCAAATCCTTCCTTCCAGAAAAGTAATCTTGGAGAATTACACCCGCTACCTCTGCCACACATTCTTCTAACAGAGACTAACTTTCAAATGTCTAAGCTGACTATCAACTGTATCAGTTCTACTAATTTAGGTGCATTTGTTTTATATCATGGATCCTTATTGACTAACATATAGAAAACAAATTTTACACAAGAATATATACATATGTATGTATTGGTATGACTGCTGACTTAAGAATTTTACCTTACAGTCACATACTTTGGTGTGCTGTTCCTCTTCATGAAACCTAGGTGAGTATCTTCTACTATAGCCCCAGGATAATCAAAGCTATGGAAGTGGATTTTGTAGATGGAAACTAAAAGAAAACCATCTTATATATATATATATATATATATATATATATATATATATATGTATGTGCGTGAATGTATGCATGCATGTATGTGAGTGTTTGTGTTTCTTTGTTATGAAGTCAAAAGACAGTTGTAAACTAGTGTAATCACACAAGTGGAGTTGGTATGCTTCTTTTCAAATTTTCTGCCAAGGATGTCTGACCATAGAAATATATTACCTTGTTTGAAAACAGGTGAGGGCTGGTTGCAGAAAATCTGCTTTAAGGAATTCCATTTTGACCCATGCAATCACAGAAAGGAGTAAAAACCTTGATCCTTATGATACAGTTTTAAGAATATTAACTATGATAGGTCACCTCATATTTATTTTCATGAATCATGAGAATAACTTGAACTTGTACTCATCTTATTTGCATTGATGAAATGATGAGGATGATGATGATGATGACGACGACGATGACAACAATGACAACAACAACAACGACAACAATAACGATGAGGACAACATCCATATTTCATGCTGGGAGAGGTTGACAGGAGTCACTTGCTTACTCACATTTAAGAGAGAGAGAGTGAAAATGATCTGTAGGAGCTGTGAATCCAGTCGTTTCTCAAGGTATGAAATGAGTAGAAGTTCCTTGGATAAAGGGACTAAGGTAGTGGGAGATTTTCAAGAGTTTATGGGGATAGTAAGAGTTGGGGGAATAGGAAGTAGGCAAAAATTTATTGGGCTGAAGGGCTGATATAAAGTGTGATAGATAACCAATGATGCATGAGCTGGGGAAGGTAAAGGGATGTCATAGTGATGATGATGATAACGACGATCATCATGTGATTGCTTGTATCTCAAGTTACAAATTTCTTAGTCATAATTGGTTCTATAGTGATTTGGGAGCAAACTAAACCTTAAAGCTTTCTCTGAAATTGCAGTTCTTTTTTATTTGTTTATTTTTTCTGTGTAAGACGTTTGTAAGAATGCCATCTTTTATAGCATTAATGAGATGTTGACCTTGTTGTCAGATTGAATTTGTAAATTAATTTCCCATAATGTAAAGTAGTTCAACAACTTCCATTAATTCTAGCTTTAGTTTTGATATCATCTGAGCAATTGAAGACAATTGTTCTAAAAGTACTTAAGCTACACAAAAATCGATGTGACTTAGGCACTTTAAGCAGTAAGGTCTTCAATTTTGTTTCCTAAGTATATCTAATTCAGTTACTTTCTTATTTCCCTTAAATTTAATCAACCTATGGTTACAATAGATCATCACAGCCTACTGCTTCTCAAGATCCAAAATTCATAAAGTAACTTGCAAAAGTAATTATCGTTTTCATTTATTTGAATCCTTTTCCTCGAGTATTAATGTTTAAAGGAAATTCACAAATTCACAATACTCTTTAATCAATTTATGGTATACCCACTTTCCAAGTACTATAATGTATTAATTTTGCTCAAAAAGGAAAAACTGTAATTTCAGATTTCTAATGATAAGAATAGCCTTGATGTTATAAAATGAATTTCATATTGTTTGATAAATGCTTTTACCAAAATAGTTTAAGGGCTTCTAAACTTTTGTTTCAGTTATATGCTTCTAGTTTATCATCATCATCGTCATGATCATGATGATGATCATCATCATCATAATCACCACCACCACCACCACCACCACCACCACCATCATCATCTTATTATTATTATTATTATCATTATTATTTTCTTATTTATTTTACAATAGCTATTTGCTGGATTTATTTAGTTTCCAATAAAGGTAAAAACAATTAAATAAATCATATGCTGTTTGATTGTTTATAACCTTTGAAGCACATTTGTTTTCACTCTACAGAAAGGAATAACAAAATCACATTGCTATAAACAATTAACTAAATTGAAATATCTGAAATAAAAAGAATTAGGTTATAGTTGAACTTTATAACTGTTATGTATTAATTTGACAAACAAAAGTAATTCTACATAATTGTAAAATTGGAAAATAAGATTTTTCCATAATCATTCATGATAGAGTACTGCTCCCACATTTAGAATGATGTTGTTGCAACACATACAAGAATTCTTGATTGCACCTCATTCAAAATCAACCTAGCTAATTGGTGTGAAATCACTTGCCCTCATACTTCAACCTCTAAGGCAGATATATGCTCTCTCCACTGCCAGCTTTCTGCTGCAACAATAGACTCTGCATCTCAAATTTAGCTGGTGTCAAGCCAACTTCACTCAGAAACATTTTCACCTCACTCATTTTCTCATCATCTACATTATGCCTACTGTTTCAAGTCATGCACAAAGAACTACAATCAGTTCTTCCTTCCTAGAATCTTGACTCTTTGGAATTTCTTCCCAACCCTTGTTTTTCCTGTAGCTATCAACTTGCAAAAATTTACGTGAAACATTAAACTGCATCAGTTTCATCCCACCTTATGATATATGCATACACCAGGAGTACATCATCTTCCACCAGATCAAAAAGAATAAAGGCAAAATTTAATCTACCACTGACGCTGGAAGATGTTTGGAAAAAAGTTATAGGATTTATTATTTCAAAGGAACTAATCATGCTAAAAACGTAATTTATGTTTCTTCTTATTACATCAATAGTTATTATTACTTCTGCCTTAGCGAAGGCAGAGGTATTGTTTTCAGTTGTGTTTGTTTGTCCATGGATAAGATATCTCAAGAACCACTGGATAGATTTGGATGAAACTTTCAGAGATCTTTGGCCTCATAACTGGCATGAGTTGATTAGATTTTGGGATCGATTTGGTACCGGACAAGGATTCTGGATTATTTTTCCTGTTTTTTCATTTGATTTGTGAGAGCAGTTGGGTTCATTTTTAATATTCCCATTTGTGAGAGCAGTCGAGTTTATTTCAAATATTCTCATTTTAAAAATTGTCTCTGGCTAATCGTTGAGAGGACGTTAGTGTTGCCTTGGTGGAGGTTTGAACTCACTGAGTGCTCTTCTTATTATTGATTTTAGCACACTGGTGCTAAAATTAAGCAATTACTGGTGTCTTCCCAAAGGAAAATTTTAAACAAAAACTAAAATATTTAGAAAGCTATTGCTTACTTTCTTTTATTAATTACAAACTTAGAAAAGTAAGTTCAAGATGCTCCAGCAACATTATGGATTCTCTAAAGCCTTAAATTATAATTTTAAAAGTCATGATTAGCAAAGATTCACTAACCATAACTGTACAACACAAAACCCTCAGGTACATTTTATCTCTCTCACACCCTGTTGCTAATATAACAGTTTCTGTTCAATCTTCTGAACCAGCAAACAATGTACTACTACATCCTAAAACCTCCTGCTGCACCTGCCTCTCTTACTCTCATCATTCCTACACATTCGCCTTAGGCACGCTCTTTGCTTAACACTTCTTTAAATAACTTCTCAAATAGTCCACTTATAATGTTCAGCTTCTCCTCAAGTGTAATGTTAGATTTGCTTCAATAATTTAACCTCTTTTACTTTGTTTTAATATTCTTTTTCCTCTGTAGCTTCTTTCTGAAACTCAGTTCCTTATCAGGTATTTTTTACCAGAATCAACTGGTAAAAGTTCAAGATATATATCATCCACAATGTCTACACCTATCTTGGAGGGTCTGCAATGATCATAGATGCTGCTCTTCTAATTACTCTTCTACCTATTTACTCTTCCGCTAAATAAACCAAATGTTGGCTCATACTGGTGAAATCTGTTATAATCCATTTCTTCTTGATAACCTCTACCATTTGATAACCTTTTACTTGTTTTACGACTAATGTTATCTAACAATCATATTCAATTGTTAACTACTACAACCATTCTTTGACTAAATTTCACTACCTATACTCCTGCCATTCATATTATTTTAGTTGCTGGGTCTGGAGGAAGTAACACTGCTTATGGAATTTAGAGGTCCACCTAGATTGGTGAGATTGGGGAAAATTTTAGAAATCAACATCTGCAGGAAAGATTTGAACAAGGGGGAAATTCCAGAATGTGAATGTTTTGTGAAAGAGGCTCGATTTCACAATAATTGATGTTCATATGTAATTTGTTTTTGTACAGTATTAAAGTCATAACAATTTATTACTAAACACTTTTACTTTGAGAAGAAATTTTTTTAAATGGAGATAATGTTGAGAAGAGTATTTATAGACAAACATAATTAATCTATGTACTTGATTATTCTTCCCTTACACATTTTAGTACATAAAGCAGAACACAGGTTACAGTTTTAAAATATAATCTGGTGTTTACTGTGTTTACTGATTAATATAGCATGAAATATGGCAATATGTTATTGAAGTTCATTTCATGATTATGTAATACTTGCTTTAATCTGAAGGTGCAGAATCTTGGGCAAGTGTCTTCTACCTTAGCGTAGGATCTGTCAAAGTTTTCTCATGGAAATTGGGTTGCTGGAAGCTGTATGGATGCCCCTGTAGGATGGATTGCATTTTCTCTTAGGTGGTTGACTTTATCCATTGTTCTGTTTAACATCACCTCATGACTCTTGGATGCTTTCTGCAGTTTTCAATATAATACATGAATACAGACAAATTTTATGGTCTGAATATAATCCATGAGTATTAGTTTCTTCATCCATTACCACAACCAGGCTCAGAAGCTCATAAAATAGTGATAGCCATCCATGTCCTCCCCTGGCAAAGCCATCGAGCCATAAAAAAATAGGGAACTGTAGAGTTACAGTAGGGATAGAAGCTAGAAGCTGGAAAATTAATCATAGCAGAAATAAAAGAAGAATCCATAGATGCAGGAGTGGCTGTGTGGTAAGTAGCTTGCTTACCAACCACATGGTTCCGCGTTCAGTCCCACTGCGTGGCAACTTGGGCAAGTGTCTTCTACTATAGCCTCAGGCCGACCAAAGCCTTGTGAGTGGATTTGGTAGACGGAAACTGAAAGAAGCCCGTCGTATATATGGATATATATATATGTGTGTGTGTGTGTGTGTGTGTGTGTGTGTGTGTGTGTGTGTGTGTGTGTGTGTGTGTGTGTCTGTTGTCTGTGTTTGTCCCCCTTGGCATTGCTTTACAACCCATGCTGGTGTGTTTACGTCCCCATAACTTAGCGGTTCGACAAAACAGACCGATAGAATAAGTCCCGGGGTTGATTTGCTCGACTAAAAAGGTGGTGCTCCAGCATGGCCGCAGCCAAATGACTGAAACAAGTAAAAGAGTAAAAGAGTAAAGAGTATGATAAGGAAAAGGAAAAACATAACAAGATAATGAGAATGACAAGGATGTTGACAATGATGGTGACAATGATGATAATCATAGTTGCTGTGCTAGTAGGGATGAAATAGCAAAAGAAAATTTCTAAAGTCATTTCTATTATCTATATCTAGTTATAATCAACAAAATATGATGAAATGAGTACCAGCAAGTATTCATAACAGGGTGATGAGGCATGACGAAGAGGCAGGTTTGATTCCTTGCCTTTACATTTCTCCTATCAATGATTTCACATCTTAGTCAAAGCTTGATATATGATTGCTTCTACAAGGCTGAGTTATCCAAAAGGAGTAACAGAATATTTTCTGTTGCCAGAAGGGAAGCTAGGCGACAGGTTTATTTAGCCAGAGGGGAGGCAGATAAGAAAAGATTTGCCAATGTTCTGTGCCGTGAGGACCAAAGACTTGAGGTATTTCGTGTCGCAAGACAGTGTAGGAGAGAGAATAGTGATGTAGTAGGAGAGAAATGTGTTCGCATGGATGATGGTACGCTTGCTCTAAATGAGGCTGCAAAGAAAGAGGTCTGGAGAAGCCACTACGATAGATTGCTTAATAAAGAGAATGAATGGGAGAAAGAGAGTCTGCCGTATGTTGACCCAACAGAGGGACCAGCTATCCGAGTTGACAGTACATTGGTAGATAAAGCAATTAAGAGT
>NC_068983.1:112539950-112546174 GCF_001194135.2 Octopus bimaculoides
ACATGGAATTTCTTCGAGCGAGATCGTTGCCGGTGCCACTGAGCTGGCTCTTGTGTGGGGTTGTTGTAGGATTTTCGAGCGGGATTGTTGCCGGTGCCCCTGGGCTGGGCCTCTTGTGCGGGTGACACATGAGGTTTCTCGAGCGAGTTGAGCGTCGCCGTTGCCAGTACCGCCTGACTGGCCTTCGTGCGGGTGACACGTAAAAGCACCCACTACACTCTCTGAGTGGTTGGCGTTAGGAAGGGCATCCAGCTGTAGAAACTCCGCCAAATCAGATTGGAGCCTGGTGTAGCCATCTGGTTTCACCAGTCCTCAGTCAAATCGCCCAACCCATGCTAGCATGGAAAGCGGACGTTAAACGACGACGACGACGATGTCTCTCTCCAAAAACTATTCTGCAAAGTAATACAGAACTGTTTTTCTCAAACCAAAAGGTTAATGATGACTGAACTGCAGGAGAGTGTTTGTTATTATATTGATTTTCAGATAAGGATCTATTCTCAATTTATAATTTTTTGGTTTTACTAAACTAACAAATAATCAATATTTCTTGTCTCATTAATATAGTTATGCTATTCAAAAGAATCATAGTTTTAATCAAATAGTTAAAATGAAAACCATTTTCTTTGTTTTAAAAAAATTCTCTTATTAAAAGAACAATCAAACTGCCTAAATTTCATATTCTTAATTCCAATTTTCAACACAACTTGCTATCAATTGCATAGTTCTTTGACAATATTTTATGTAATTAATGCATGTTTTATCTCCAGATTTAACCTGTTTCCAAGTTTGTTTTTTTTTAATTAAAAATCTAAAGAACTCCCTAATATTTTTGCTAACAATTAAAGTTTAAACAAACGAATCTAATTTCAAGATCTGTCCTCTTCAGTCTCCTTCCTCTGCAGATTCCATTACTTTGAGCTCACAACACTCATTTTATACTACTTTTCTTCTCCATATGGATCACACACTTATACCGGCACAGCCCCCTCTCTTACACATTACATCTAATTCTTTTTTTTGTAAAATCTCTGTTTCATCTCATTTGTACTTTGTCATTCATGCACACTAGTCTCATACATCCAACAGTGTATACTTGATTTATTTATTTCTAGTTTTTGGAAATTCTCTGTCTCACTATCATGCTGCATCATGCTTAGTAGATAAGCATCATACAATCTGCCTTCCATCCTGAGGAAAAAAAAAACTTTGTTGGCAACTACAGCCTCAGCAGAATTTATAGTTGAATGTTACTTTCTCCAATTAGTTATTACTCTGGACACTGTGCACACTAAACACATACACCTACACTGCTAAATGTATCTCTAAGGTAACAACAAGCTTTGAACTACTTCTGGAAAGCCACTTGAGCATTGGAGGGAGTCTATTTTTGTGCTCATAGAACTTATTGCTCTTGTGTTCCAACTGCCTATGAAGTCAACCTTGTCTATGAGCTTGCCTATAATTGCACTACAACTCATTAGCTCTCATGAGAATTTACAACTAGTGTAGCAATACCATAGTCAGCTGTTACAAATGTAAAGGTGATGCCTTAGGCAGAAATTGTTACAGAGGTATGAAATTGCTGACTATTTAATGAAAGTTGCTACAAATGGCTGATCTAAAACTCATCTGTTATTACTTGAAATGTTATAATGAACAGAAATGCACCGAGGTCTAAGCTCTGATATTCCCCAACTTTCAGACTGAATTCATCACAATACTAACTCTCACTTTGCCAACTGAATGTCCATTCAAGGTTTGTAAATGTTTCACAAGCTATTCATAAACTCCAAGTTGCACAGTGACCACTAGATCACAGAGCATGGAACCCAGCTGAAGGCAATCCCTAAGTTGACAAATGCCAGATGTAGGGTCTTTACCTTCGGCCAGATACTTCAACTGTAGCTGTCTCACTAGAAAGATGGTAGTGGGTTTTTTTTCCTGGCACAAAAATCAAACTGTATTGCATCTAAACTAATTCCTTTCCTGTGATACTTGATTACAAAACAGATGACTAACCCATGTTCTACTCATGGGACATTTTAGTAGCTTGGTGGTCATCCGTGATAGACCTGCTGTCAACTTGCATAGCTAATCTCACTTTTTGATCTTCTTGGGGTAGATCCTCTTTCTCTCATTAATTTTCTTCTTCAAACAATCTCTCATAACAGCATTACCATACTTCTTCAACAGTGTTTAATATTCTCTTATTCAGAATTGCATTAAAAAATATTACTAATACACCTCTGAACTTCATATCTTAGAACATTGGTAAACTTCTTACTCTCAGATTCTCTTGCTGCTTATTATGTTTGGCACCTAGCTTTCTCTTTGTCCTCGATATTGCTCTTTACTGCTGTAGTGGATTCATAATCATTCACTGAGTAGCCAAGCACACATCACGACTAAGCCACAGCTGTTTCATGTGATCAGCCAATTAACAGAACAATCAAACATCAAGCCATTGCCTGATTCAACTTTCTAGAACTTTCTCAGTGAGCCCTATATAAAGGTGGTTTTTGGTGTAACCTCAGAATGTTGAGACTGCTGCTCAACATCTCAACCAGCCATTGGCACATAAAAGGCAAATATTTTGTCACCATGAATATAGTGCAATTATTTTCAAGCTGTGATAGACTAGTCACAATTGCTATACCAGTTAAATTCTCATAGATCTCAGTGGTACATATCTCCCAATGCATAATTGTCACTGTTTGTTTTTGTCAAAAGACTAACACAGAAAACATTATGTGCAGTAAATAAAGCTTCTGTTAATTGCTTATGAGTGTTATTAATTACTTCCACATGCAGCCATAGAAATACCAGCAGCTACCATGACTACCACAATAACTACAATACAACATACAACACTACTTTCTTCCTGTCTTGTCAGGTCCTTTTCTTGGCCTTTATAGTTCTACACCACCCTCATATGCCACCCTCATTTTGCAGGGATTTTGATCTAGTCAGATTTTGTACACCAATCTCTGTAGCTGTACTGTAGAAGCTTCTAGCTGTCTTCTGTTACATTTTCTATCTCCATCATTAACTTGTCATATGCATCTATATATTCAAATCTGAACCCAAAGTTGATTGTTAACTCTACCAACTTTTTTTTTATCCTTCTTCAGATTGTCTTCAGTATATGGTTTAGTGACCTCTTTTTTCAAAGTCACCAAGTAGTAACGAATATTGAGTGATACATTCTTCACCAGTGATAGACCTGATATTTACAATCATCTATCTCTCCCTTCCACTTCTGCCTGCAGAGTCTGTCTGGCTTCTGTATTGACCTAACTGGTAGGTAATCAGATAGCAGCCTGGTTCTTTGAAGAAGGTATTGGAAATGGAAAGGTCATTTGCATCACAATACTTCAAGAGATTTGATTCCCCTGCTTCTTTTAAGTGCCATAATTATAGCTTTCATGTATACTTTAAAAATGCTTCCAATGTTACCCAACATATCTATTTAAATTTCCAAACACAATGGTGAAGATGATGTCATCAGTTTTGGAGGTAGTCCACAAAAAGGACTCATAAAATAAGCAGCATTTATCTTTATCTATCAGGAATAGCTGGTGCATAAGCAAAGATAAATGTTGCTGTCATGTACACTAAGACTAACATAAGCTAAGTTTAATTATCCTATCATATACACTAAGTAAATATATTAATGTGTGTATATGTGTGTATGTGCAAGTATGTGTATCTTTGTATATATATCATTTGTGTGTGTGTGTGTGTGTGTGTATGTGTGTTTTGTGTGTGTGTGTGTTTGTGTGTGTCTGCATATGTGCATGAATGAAAGTAAATTTGCACAGATATGTTATTTATATTATTTTCTTCTTTTGTGTTCTTTAACACTACTGGTTTTCATGAAGGATATTTTTTCCTTTAGTTACTGAAACAATTTGAACATTAACACACTATTTCATATGGTTATCTGTCAATATCTACAAATATATTAATATATATTATCTGGTTCAGATAACAGATAGATATGCATATTATTCCCATTCTGCTACACACTCCAAATGATATCCTTATTTATCTCAGTGATATCTCATATATGTCTACTAAACCAATAGTTCTCACTTTCCGTTCATGCTAAGAAACAATGAATTATTAGATAACATAATTTGTCTTATGACCCTTGATATCATATGCAGATCTATAACCCTTTGAACTCACTATCTGAAGAATGAATTCTCCAAAGTAGCAGAGATCACTTTACTTGAAAACATTAAGTAATTTATTATATATTGATTAGTCTGAAGAGAGAGAGCATGGAGTTAATGCCCTCATGTGGCCCACATCACTGTTCATGCTTAAAACTGAATAATTGTATTGAGTTCTGGAGAAATTTAGTTTCCATAAGATGAACTGACCAAATGTTTATTACATTGAAAATGATACATTGTAGGACTGGTCAAAAAGTGACAAACAGATGTAAGTGGTATGATTAATCGAAAGAAGTATAAAATAGGTGTGTTTAGAAGATTAGTAAGGAAAGAAACTTTAGGAGAAAAGACAGAAGTACATTTAATGATTCAGAAGCTCAATTTAGTTGACTGCAAAAGAAGTTAATTTACTTATCAGAACAAATTCTCTTGAACACAGTCCAATATATTGATGATTGAGCTAACTGTAAAGAAAGATCAATACATGCAGTGGGTGTTACATATCCGAAGTTTTTATTGCTTAAATTACCACATGTTGTCAAAATAATATTTTGCTGTATTACAATCTCAAATTCTCATTCAAATTACAATGTTGTACTCTGGCTTATTAATTATATTCTATGTTATCACTGCGGAAGTTAGGATATGGTTTCAGCTAAGGTAAATAAATTCTCCCAACATAATCAACTTGGTTGATAAATGGATTTTACTCCTACTTCATATTTGAGTGGTAGCATTAGAAAAAAATATCCTTCACTCAATCAGCATGCAAATAGAATTTTTCACTGTTGCTAGAGTAAGAAAGAGAACTTTAACCAGGAAAATAAAATACTTAACAAATAGATAAAAATTCAAGGTAAATATGTCATTAGTATTCAAATAGATTTAGCTACTGTGAACTTTCTAGGAATGGTTGCTAAAGATAAATTATGAAGAGCAAATTTTCAGCTTGGCTTTGTTTTTAAGAGCATGAGATTAAGTAAGTCAAAAATAGAACTGTAAATTTATTTCATTCAAGATTTAGAAAAGCTTTCTTAAAAGCACACTTAAGAATTAGAGATATAGTAATGAAATGAATGAAGGAAAATTATTCAAGCAGGGTCTACAGTAATAAGAGAAGATTACCAATTTTAAGTGACTAGTTTAGGAGTTATTAAAGGCAGATTAAATTGCAAATAGGGAATCAAATTAGAAAAAAAAATTACTCTTACAAACAATTAAAGCTATACATAAATAACTCAGATTACCAAGTGAAGGACAAGCAATTCATATGCCAATAGACACTTGACTCCCAATGACTTCCTCCATTAAGCTGTGCTTGCTTCCTTAGCCATCACTTGCAAATGAGTATGCCCTGGTATCTTGTACAATGCTTTCACTAATTGCTTTAGGTGGCTATGTAATTGCATGCAAATATAGATACCCTATTGGTTTTCCCTCCCTTGTCGAAGCAGAACACAGAAGATATGACAGCTGAAGAGAGAGAAGATTCTACAAGCAGTCAATTGGTACTCACTTTCAGCTAAATAGACTGGAACAATGTGAAATGATGTGCCTTGCACATTGGCGCAATGTGCCAGTCAACTCAGGATTCAATTTGATGAGTTTACAATCAGAAGCCCAGCAACCTAACCAGTAGGTATCCTGCTTTCATATACACACACATATGCAACCATGCTTACATAAATACACATAAATACAGGCATACATACGTATGTGTGTGCGTGTGTTTCTGCATGTATGTATGTGTGTGCACGTGTATATGTATATATATTTATATATATATATCATCATATATATAAATACACACACTCACACACACAAATATATGTGTATATGTACATATGTAGGTACATATATATGTGTGTGTGTGTGTTTATATATATATATATATATATATATATATTCTTTTCTACTCTTGGCACATGCCCAAAACTTTTGGGGAGGGTGCCAGTCAATTAGATCAACCCAGTATGCAACTGGTACTTAACTTATCGACCCCAAAAGAATGAAATGTTAAGTCAACTTTGGCAGGATATA
>NC_068983.1:112546641-112548446 GCF_001194135.2 Octopus bimaculoides
ATTTTATAAAGATAGAAAAATTATTAAAAATATCAAAATAATAACCATTCAATAATCCTCCCTTCCTCCATTATAATAACATGTTTATTATATACAAAAAACAGCTTACATAAATTATCATTGTTTTAAATTATCTTTGTTTTAAATACAATTTGAACGAATTTAAGTTTAAAATAATAATGAAGATAAAATTAGTACATATTTAACCGGTGTAATAGTTAAAGCTATACTATTTAAAGCTAAAATCGTTTATTTAATTATCATTAAAAATCAATTGAATAATAGAAAAATACAAGAATATTTATTTCTACAAACGTAAGAATAAAAATATGAATGAAAAAATTATGAATGAAAAAATTATGTATGTTATGTATTATACGTATATTATATGTGTGTATATATATGTCTATTCTGTATTTAATCATTTAAATTCTCTCTCTGAAGAGAGAGCTGGTATCTAACAAAGATACAAAGCTCCATCTTTGGAATGTAGATAATGGAAACAATGTCACATTTTAAACCTGAGAAAAGTCTTGCATAGTTTTACTGTTCTGCTCAGAGATTGTATTTGTAAGGTGCAAATCAGTCGGTACCCTTTTCTGAAAATCCAAGCTACCCAAATTGACAGTTAGGTATTTACTTACAAAACCAAGTGCTTGAATTATTATTCGTATAAATGTAAATTTCTAATCTGGATATAGATGCTGGAGGTCTTGAAGCAGTTATCCGTAGTTATCCTCTTTCTCTTTGCTTTTCAAAAAGATATTCACATCAGCAGGACAGCTGACCTACTGTTAGGCTATGCTATCCCAGGGCACATCAATATTTGCTCTTATGCAACACAGCTTGATGATTCGAGAGGTCTTCTGTTTCACTTTGCAGTATCTTATAGATGTTGCACTTCATACATAACCTCCTGTATGTGATTCAGTGCAATAAAATCTCTGAAAGAAATGATTGCAGCGATACCATATAATCCATTCATTTGTTTTCATTTTTATATATGTGTACACACATACATACATATATGTATATATATATATATATATATATATATATATGTGTGTGTGTGTGTGTGTATGTATATGTGTGTGTGTGTGAGAGAGAGAGTGTGTGTGTGTATGTATATATATATGTATATATATGTGTGTGCATTATTATCAAATAGTGAGAATGAGCAAGTGTTCAACACCACATTGGTGGATAAATATTCTTCACCTGTGGATTAAACAGGTTACCATTGGTTTCATGTTAAGAGATATACTCTCATAACACGAAACCAATGGTAGCCTGGTTAATGCACAAATAAGCAGTGGCCCGGGAACAAAATTTGCTTAGAGGGTGCAAACTCAGTTCCAAAATTTGGCACTACTGGAGAAGTGTGAATCCAAGTTCTGGGAGTGTGCATGTCACAGATTTGCGCATGCGCACACGTTATTCATAAGTAGTCGAATTTAGCACTCAGGTAAAAAAACGAGACGCTCACTACTTGCTGTAAATGGAGGGTTGGTTAACCATCTAATACAAGAAGAAAATTGCAGATAAATTGAATAAAAACATGAAAAATAACAAAATGATATTTCATTGAAAAGTAAACCATTCTGAAAGATAGTTCAGAATGTTTTCAAAACATTTATCTCCAGTTTTTCCCATATTTTATTAAGGGTTAGGGATTATGATTAAGGTTTAGGGTTAGGGGTTAGGTTTTGAGTTAGGGTTTAAAGTTAGGGGAGATGAATGTTTTTTCACTATTCAATGATTATTTTTCACTTTTATATTCAACTTATCTGCAATTTTCTTTTTGT
>NC_068983.1:112548885-112549944 GCF_001194135.2 Octopus bimaculoides
GGATGTGGAAGCTGGCATTTTATACAATGTTAAAACATTCAACGATGGAAGTTTTAATAAAGTTTTGTGAAATGTTGGATAAACATACTGTTGGTTTAGTTCATGTGAACAATACACAATTTTGAAATTGGAATAAAATTGAGGCAATTGAAAAGTGAAAATCAAACAGAAAAGATATCTACATACTTCTTTCAGCGATTCATTGCTTCAATTGCCTTGGAAAAGAAGCTATCCTGTTAGTTAAACAAGTTTTCAACAGCTGATAAGACATCATCACTATGATATTGGTTCCAAGCCGAGTATTCTTTTTATATATATGTAGGGGATATAGATAATAAGATGAGGTCAAATCATTAAAGTAGGGAGGGTGGCTTAGCAGTCCAAAGCCAATCACACACAGCAGCCATCAAAACCAATTACTTGTGCACTGGAGTATTAGTTTCCATGAAAGAAAAACATACTCCACAGTTTTCCTTGTGTTTGGCCTTGATAGCCTTTCGCAACTGCCTTAGAAAGGTGGCACAGTACAGCACTCTCCATTGATGGTGAGAGCTTTTGAAAGTAGTCAATAAACAAGATGCTTTTTGAAGGGGTTTTAATTTTAGACTGGGGTCAAAAGGTCGAATCCATTCAACCATGTTTCAAGTCTTTAGCAACACCAATTACAAAGAATTTGGAAGTGGTTCTGAAAGATGGAGAGAAGTATTGACAGACAGAAACTGGGTGGGAGCTGTCTTCAATAATTCAAGTAATGCTATATATTCAAAATTAACTATACATGCTGGTTTTGTTGTTGTTATTGTTGCTGCTACTGCTGTTATTGTCACTTATTTTTTTGTATTTTGACACTACTTTCCTTCAGAAATTAGTGGTCCTAAACTCCCTAGGGAATTTTATGCCAGCTTCATCACTTTTATTTATTTATTTATTTATTTATTTATTTATTTATTTTTTCTTTGTTTTGAAACGAGATCGAAATAAACATTTTATACCGATAGATTTTAGACACTTTTTTTCTGAAACTGGTAAGATTATGTAGGGGGTGCAAGTGCACCCGCT
>NC_068983.1:112550176-112576927 GCF_001194135.2 Octopus bimaculoides
TATATATATTTATATATATATGCTACACTCTTGGAGTGGTTGAGAATAGGAAGGGCATCCAGCTATAAAATCATGCCACATCAGATTGGAAGTTGGTGCAGTTCTCCAGCTTGACAGTTTTCAGTCAAACTGTCCAACTAATGCTAGCATGGAAAACAGATGTTAAATGGTGATGATGTACAAGGAGTAATTATTACAACAAAATTTTATATAGAGTTACCCAAGGTTTTGCACCCACAAAGCTAAAGTCTTGTGGGCAGCTCATCAGACTGTATATGAATACAAAATTTTAAAATATTTACGTCACAGAGAACATCACTGAAGATCCTGGTACCACCGCCATGGATATTGAACAAACTATAGATGCAGATAGAGTGAACAGTACAAATGCCACACCTGGAAATAATGACCTATCCAAAACCAACGACTTGGAGGAGGTACCTGCTGCTCCCAGTTCTGCTACCTCAGCTGAGGACCAAATATTCATCTTTGACATGAATAGAATGACCATCCCCACTCCACATGTTACCCGGAGTGTGAATAGGGCCACATCCCATGTTTATAAATATGTTGGTTCAGCGAGTACTTCATTCAAGAAATGTTTTCTTAACCACCAGTCAACCTTCAGAGTCCCAGAAAGACGGTTTGTTATATCCCTTGCCCACCATGTATGACACCTCAAAGATCAAGGGACCCTGTGTGATGTCAGGTAGAAATTAATTGATTTTCCAGGCCCATATATTAACGGATATGTCTGTTGCAAGATTTGCATTGTGGAGAGAAGCAAAATTCTTAATGACTCTGAAAAGCCTGACACATTAACCAACCATAAAGAAGTGTTTTCTAAATGTATCCACTTCAAGCAATACTAACTAGAAGATTGGATCTCCCTGTTTGCTCGTTAGGCCACGCCAAGTCTATAAAGGTTTTTTTTTTTTTTTACCTCTGATTAAGAGGAAATAACACATACTCATTAAAGTTTTTTTCATATTCATTGAGTTCTAAGCATTCCCTCACGTCTGCAACATAGATATTTTAAAATTTTGTATTCGTAGAGCATCTGACAAGCTGTCCACAAGGCTTTTGCTTTGTGGGTGCGAAACCTTGAGTAACTCTATATAAAATTTTGTTGTGATATATATATATATATAATTATGAAGACATTTGCTTATTTCAGTACTCCAAATCCGTATGTAGAGGTCATATTTGTGTGGGGTATGCATAAGAGTTGAAAATAATGGAAAATATTTTTTGTAGAGTAATATCACAACAGGAAATTGGAAAATAATACCAAAAAATCTTTCAATCTCCTGTTTTCACACACACACACAAACACACATACATACATATATAAACATAAATATATATATGTGTGTGTGTGTGTGTGTGCGCATGTGTGTGTACATGAATATAAATATATATGTATATATGCGTGTGTGTATGTATATGTGTGTGTGTGTGTTACAATCTCTTTGTCTTGACATCGCATAATAGTTGTAAATGTCATACAAGAAGCATCCTTTATTTCTAATGAAAACTTGTTTTGGCATTGGGAAATGTTACCTTACTTAAAAACAAATAAGGTTTGGCAACAGTAAGGTCATCTGACTGAAGAGAATCGAGCGAAACAGCATGGGAAAAATGAACATAAGACAAAAAGATGAGGAGGAGGAGGAGGAGAAGGGGAAGAAGAGGAGGCATGTAATACAAATCATTTATGGTAAAATGTAGAATCCAAGGGAATAGGGAGTGGTCTGCATTTGCAACAGTCTTTTGGAGAGTTTGTAGAAGAATTTGATAAACTTAGATGCCATGAAGTGCAAAAAAGATCTAATGTTTTGGGTTCTCGGCCGATTTTTGAGAGTCAAGAAAATAATGAATGTGTTCTTGCATTGGTGACAAAAGGAAGAATGAAATGATGCAAAAGGCTTATATATCTTGGAGTGATGAAGAAAGTGGTGGAGAATATCCAATGAGAGGTGGTGGTGTGAACCGAATAAAGGGAAAGAAATAAAGAATGGGAATGGCTAGGAAGAGAAGGCTAATGTTTGTAGCTAGAAAGATTATGGACAAGTGACGCTAGAAGATGATCGTATGAACCAGGTCAAGTGAAGATAGAGGCTGGTTTTATAGAAACCACATTTACAGAAGGATAACTAGAAAATCAAACATATACACACACAGCAGAACAAATACATACACACATACATATATACTCTCACGTACACACACACACACATGTGCACACATGCACATATGTATACATACACACTCAGATACACACACAAGACTTACAGGATCATAAAATTTTAAGTATAATTTTGGTAAAAGGTATCGGGAGGAAGGCAGAATCAAATGGAGTTAAGACATATATTAATGCTTCACAGAGAAGAGCTTCCAGGTTAAAACTGCTTGCTTTTTCTCTGGAGTTACACATCTCGTTAGAAACAAAGAGTGACAGCATATCACAGACTGAAAGGTGGTTAGAAGGAGGACTGAGCACATTAAGAAGCTAAATAACTGGTTTGAAGACATTCAAGAAATTTGTCATCCAGCCAATGACTCTGTTTGCCTAAGTGCTGTGTGCTGTAGATCTTACATATAATGCAATATATTTGGTTTGAAGAATGCAGTCAAAATGCTCAATCATATTTATTGTATATTTATTAAGTAATTGTTCAATCTTTTAACACTCAGATTTCTTTGTTGAATGTAATGCTTATTTATCCACACTGTTTTGAATTAACCATGCATTTTCTCATAGCTTCAAGATTTTGATGATCATCATCATCATCATCATCATCGTTTAACGTCCGCTTTCCATGCTAGCATGGGTTGGACGATTTGACTGAGGACTGGTGAAACCGGATGGCAACACCAGGCTCCAGTCTGATTTGGCAGAGTTTCTACAGCTGGATGCCCTTCCTAACGCCAACCACTCAGAGAGTGTAGTATGTGATTATTTATTTTTGAAATGACATTGTAGGATAGGTGTGAAAACGAGATCTAGCTGATTTGGAGAGAAAACTGGTAAAATATTTTGGCTGGACATGGCCGGTTAAAATGTTAAAGGGTTAAGAGATGAAGGGTTAAGTATGACAATGAGGTTCAGCTCATGAAAAAGTTTCAGGATGGATGAAGGAACTTCTGACCAAAAGGTTAAGTAGATTTTAATTCTTTTTGAAAGAGGGGAAGATTCTGGTTGTGTAAAACTCAGTCATCAAGATGAGAATACTGAAGTAGCAAAATCTTGGCTGTGGAATGTAATGGCTATGGATTCCAGAGTCTGGGAGATCAAGATTGTAGCGGAATTGGATTTTTGGAGGGTGGCATCAAAGGTTGGTTTGGGTACCCATTTAAGGGGAAAAAGCAATTCATTGTAACAAGAACTGAAGTCGGAAATTTTGATTAAAAAAACTTGCATAGCAAGAGAAACTGAAAGTAGAATGGAAGATTAAGGGTATATAGAATATAAGGAAGAAAAGTCAAGGTAGGACTGAAAGTTGTATGCTTAGTTTGAGAAGAGAGGGAAAGTTTCAAAATAGAAACAGAAATGTTTAATAATTTAAAGGAAGTTAGCTTGTAGTGCTTCCTTCAAATTCTCCTGTAAGTATAGCTGATTTAAATTTAGATAGTCTGCAGGAAGATGAAGTGTTTAGTGATGGTCCTGTTGTATACTGGATAATGAATTGTAGAAATCATTCTCAATACTCCCAAAACAGTTTGGCAAGCATTCACACCCTAAAAGACTTTTTGCAGCAGAAGCAAAAATGAAATGACAGCTTCACCCCTACCTTGCTTTTACTTTACCATATTTATATTGAAATACACTACATTACTGTCAAATAATTTTGAAAAGAATGAAGAATATAAGAAAATAACTTTATCATTATTGAGCTGGTGTTTGGAATGTAATTTCATGTTAATTCTTTTTGAAAGAGGGGAAAATTCTGGTTGTGAAAAACTCAGTCATCAAGTTGAGTATGCTGAAGTAGCAAAATCTTGGCTGTGGAATGTAATGGCTATGAATTCCAGAGTGTGGGAGATTAATATAAATTAGCATGAAATTTTGATGGAAGGCTTTAATTTAGATCATCTTACAACTGGAAATTTGTAGCAAAGAACCAGGGGTGGCCTTGGACAGCTTAATATTAAAAACGTTAAATTGAAAAACCCTATCACAGTTCATGAGTCTTTACTTTCATTTATAATTTCATTTACATCTAAGATGAATTATGAGAATATAAATTAACCTCCAGTACTTGACTGGTATTGTATTTTATTGACCCTATAACATAAATTTGACTTTGGCAAGATTTAAAATCAGAATGTAAAAGGTCATAGCTAAATACTTCTGGTCATTGTTGCTTGAACAATTCTGCCAATGCACCAATCTATAATGTTCCAAAATTATTTTGAACTGCTTAGTGAAATTAAGTCAAATTACTTTCTTTTGAGTTTAGTTCAGAAATTAATCACAAGTAAAATTTGCAATCTGAGATTTTAGCATAATTTTTAATTAATACAAACCAATGTAATTTTTCAAATGCAACACATTGCGAATAGCAAGAGCAAGATCAGGTCAACTTAGGCATGTTACAATTTCCTTATTACTAGTGACATTGGTTATAACTTTAATTATAACTAATAACTTTAGAAGTTTATTGCTTCAGGTATAGTAAATTATCTTTGATTTCTTCCTTACTTATTATAAATTTTGAAATAAACAGTGTAAACATTTGATACTCTCTTTACTTGTTTCAGTCATTTGACTGTGGTCATGCTGGAGCACCGCCTTTAGTCGAGCAAATCGACCCCAGGACTTATTCTTTGGACGCTTAGTACTTATTATAATGGTCTCTTTTGCCGAACCGCTAAGTTACGGGGACGTAAACACACCAGCATCGGTTGTCCAGCGATGTTGGCGGGACAAACACAGACACACAAACATATACACACACACATACATATATATATATATACATATATACGACGGGCTTCTTTCAGTTTCCGTCTACCAAATCCACTCACAAGGCTTTGGTCGGCCCGAGGCTATAGTAGAAGACATTTGCCCAAGGTGCCACGCAGTGGGACTGAACCCGGAACCATGTGGTTGATAAACAAGCTACTTACCACGCAGCCACTCCTATGCCTATTTGATAAGTATTTTGTATGGAAATATTGTATCCATATAGCTTACACTAAGCAAGAAAATAAATGGCTCAAAGTCAAGGCATAGTGTGTGTGTATATAAATATTAATAAAAGATGAGAGATAGACTGAACATGTTTTATTACATATCACTAAAATTGTTCCAACACATCATTGCTGAATGTTTTATGTTATAAACAACATTGTGTTAATTAATATCACTCAGCAACAGTGGCTTATGTATCTCTTCGGGTGTGTGTAGAGTAAAAAGCTCTGTTTAATCTTATTTTAATTTTCTACTCTCCCACAGAAATGCATATGGTACTATGTGCTGAGTGATATTAATGAAATGTTGTTAATAATAAATGTAATTTCCAGCAATGAGCAGCTGGTAATGATGTGTTGAAAGAAATGCACTGATATGTACTGTATTAAACCAGGTTCTCTTATTAACATTTTTGTATATACAGATCGTTAGCACACCAGGTAAAATGCTTTGTGGCATTTCATCCGTTTTTACATTCTGAGTTCAAATTCTGCCAAGTTTGACTTTGCCTTTCATCCTTTGGATTCAATAAGATAAGTACCACCTCCAAAATTGCTAGCCTTGTGCCAAAATTTGAAACCAGTATTTCTGTAAATAGCCTTTGGATATTTACAGATTTCCACATATATCCAGTGGCAGAAGTCCCACTGTATGATAGCACTTGGTAGCCACTACACACAAAAGAGCTTTAGAAAGCACACTATTTTTTTTACCCAGTTTATATCAAAATATATATGCATGTATATGTATGTATATACAGTCATGGCAAACATTTGGAACATAGGTCTGAAAATTAAAACTTTTATATTAAATGCCAAAGTTATATTTCAATCAGATTGTACTTGGGCATAACAATTTTAATTTTTAAAAAATATTTAAAACCTGGCCACGACTCTCTGTGTGTATAAAGTGTGTAAGAGAGAGAGAGAGAGAGAAAGTTGCAAATGCATTATAAGGATACTCATATAGTAATTGCTATATATTCTTGTTTCAGTATTCAATATGCAATGTTTAGTCATATTTCAGTAGTTTCGTTTTACATAAAAAAATACTGACCACCATTGATTAGTGGACATAGTTCTAAAAGCTAATTATATTTTTAAAACCTACTTTCTGATTTTGGAAGTTCTTATTGGTTGCATTATTTCCATGCTTGAGTAAGCAAAAGTAATTACTTGTAAGAATAAAAGATAGTTCTAGAAATAGTCTGCCAGCAACGATGATAAACAAGCTAAGTGAATTCATTAATAAAAATGTTCAAGCTTGTTCACCTGAAATATTTGCTGAAAGAATGTTCCACAAAAGCTACTAGTATTGATACATTAAAGCTAATATATTTATAAAGAGGAAACTTTTCCAACCATCTTTTATAGATCAATTGATTATTTTTTTTTATTTGTTTTACCTCTTCAAAAAGTATTGATGACCTAAAAATATAGATGTGTATATGATGTATATAGCCTAAGTTACTACATATATGTAGTAAGGAATTAAAGTGCATGCATGAATTGAGATAATGAAAATGAGTATAAAAATAATAAGTATATTTTCTTTCATCATACATTAACACAATTTCTAGTTTCAAGGACCCCTTTGGAAATAACATAATGCATATAGGTATTCTACAGTTTAAGTGTTGAATAAAAATTATGATAAAAATTAATTCTATCTTTGTAAAATTGTGCCTTTTGTTTGCATCCCAAAATTATGATTATTATTATTATGGTCAGGTTCCAATCTGAGCTGTAGCAACAAATCTACCCACCACAATTCTCAGTCCCTCGTCACTGCCTCAGTGTCTTGATACATCCCAGGCCAGTGTCTGCAATCAAATTATTGATGTAAATATGACAACATCTTCGTCTTCTTGAAGTGGGTTTTACAACACTAATTTGGATGCTTCCTCTAAGGGTGGTGCATGCCATCTAAGGGTGCATGCAGTGACCATTTAGTCACAGCTGTCTTTGCCTAATCTTCTCCCTAACGTCCAGCAGATACCATGAAGGCATTCATTTGTTAGATGTTGCTGCCATTTCACATTCGTAGAACCTTTGTGTAGCATCCATTTAGCCTATTTGATAATTTCTTTGTCAGTGTTCATATTTCACTGCTATATAATAGCACTGATTCAACATTTGCAATGAACAACTTGATTTTGATATTGCCTGGGCAGTTTGAAGTTCCAGACTTTCTTTAGTTTGTGACATGCTGTTCGTACTTGTGCCTCCCTGATCTTGATGCCTACTTCTGAACCGCTCACCCAACCGCCTAAGTACTTGAAGTCTTCAACAACCACAAAAAGTTGCAAGAGTCAAATTGTTTATGTTCTGTATCAAGGATATTTTGGAAACCAATACTGAAGATTACTTAAGAGATAAAAATCTACCAGTTTATACAGTACAGAACCACTCCTTGTAGGACTGTACTGTACAACAACAACCAAAGAGACCAAGCTCTCACTGGCTAAATTTACTCAACTATATCAAAACAGAGCCCAACTGTTTTGATGTTGTTAGTAACCTCTACTGTCAACCATCCAACTGAGCCCTGACTCAAAACCAATTCACAATGTTTGACACTGTCACAAACCTGAATCAACACATGGGAAACTGTTCTGACTTTGTTAAATGATCCTGCCATCTCATTTGTTGAATTTCTACCATTTGCCAACTCTGATGCTGAAATTTCTACCGTTTTCCAATTCCAGTACTGACATGATATTATGATCAAACCAAGTGACAAAGGTGGAATGGTAGTTACATGGCAAATGGACATCATAAAAATCATTACTTCAGCAGAATAGTTCTCTTTTCTACCAAAGTTGACCCCTGGTCTCACTCCTACTCACCTAATTCTAGTGTCCAGCTCTATAAAAGATTTCATCACTTTCTCCACAATTTCCCAACTACACTCATTTCTAATTACCTTGATAATATTTTCCAAACTTCTCCTTCTCTACATCTGTTGTCTATGAATTGACAGACTCCCTCTCTTACCTCAGATTCAACTCTTCCCACCATAACCACTCCAAATTTACCATCTCGTACTTCACAATTCCTCTATCTTTGCTGCCGCTGTATCCATGCTTAATCTCACATGATGAACCTCCACTTTATGAGTTGTGACTGCCTCTAAAAAAAATTGCCAGTAATGCCCACATCCATACTTCTACACTTGATTGCAACTCCACCTTCATACCTCTACTCTCCATCACCCTTGATGATTTAACCTTCCTTCTCACATTTTACCATAAAACATTACCAACCATTCTTCTGGTGCACATTCTGCTTACTTCACTCTGATCCTGACATGTCTCCCACATTCCATGAACTTCCACTTCTATCCTTCAAAAGGGCCCATAATTTGCAGGATCTTTTAGGCAATAGTTTTTAAACTACATCCTTAAACCCAACCCTGATCTTTTCCCATCTTTCTGAACATTTACATTCAGAATATTACAACCCTTTTGGAGTAATCTAATGTTCATTCTTTATCCCTAACCAATTCGCTTGTATGATAGATATGTCATTTACTCTCTTACCTCTCAGTTCTGTAGTTTCTTATACACTGTCACTGAATATCTATGAGACATCTCCTTAACACTACATCACTTCTTTGTTACCATTTCCTAAATATATATATATGCATGTGCAAATACTAAGTCTTTATGTATATATGGTTATATGTTAATGAATTTGCAGTCGTAGCTGGATTTTACAAGACTGATTGATGCATACATAGACACACGAACTTTATATTGCTCAACATATGTTAGCTGGTATTTAACACCTACATAGATAATAAGATTATACATCCAACTACACTACACACAGATATCCTGTACTCTCTCAGTTCTTTTTTCCCATTCTTCCTTTCCTCCCTTTCTTTTCTCACTATAATCCAAATTATTCCTCTGCTTCCGATTTCCTTATGTCATTAGCCAACTACCTTTTTACACCAAACCTGCAAAGTTTGCTTGTTTAACTTTAACTAGGCACATATCAGCTCATATGCTGTGCTTTCTGTAATGAACTGGTCATGTGATGGGTTATATACTGATCTAGCCCTTCTAGCTTTACCAGCTGAGCGAGGGAAATTTATGTCTATTCATTGAAGCCCACCATCAAGCTATATAAGGAGAGATCCATCCGCTATTTAGTTAATGAGGTGGGTTAGCCCGGTTGAGTTTGGATCTCGGCAGGAAGCAAGTTTATTCTGAGGGTAGCCTTTGACATGTTCATCTGTTCCTGTCCTTCAGCAGAGGTCATGTCACATATTTGCTTTCCTGCTCTGTTCAAGTACCAACTACATGAGAAACCCAAGTGTATATTTTCTGGAAGTATATTTCAAGATGTATTTGCAACAGCTTGCCATGTCTATACTCTTTAATGGGTTGAATAAACTGTCATATTTAATCCTCCTGGTTTTCTCATTCTTCCTTTATCTACATACACACGTATATTGGAACTCAAACCAGCATAATTCTTCAACTCAACTTCAATCATTAAAGTGGTAAAGTGGTACCATTTCTATATCTTTTTCCTTTCTTTTTTCATCTTTTTCATAAAGCGTAAGGGCCGAAACGTAAGACTCTCTTATATTCTTTTGTTAAGGTTATCTCCACAGATATTCTATAGAAATTATAGCCAGCACTGATTTTTATTAAGACGTTTGTATCCAAGACACTAGATGTAAACAAACAATGAGATTGAAGATGAAAATGGTGTATTTATTTTCATTGTACACATTCTGTGATTGTTACTGTTTCATTTAATTTTTTTTTAAGCATTTCCACCCTGTGTTATACTTATTTGACTTTATATATTATTTATTTGTTTGTTTCAGTCTCATAAATTTTCCTTCTTACTTTTGTCCCCACTTTCTCTCTCTCTCTCTCTTTATGTACATATTTATATCCATGCATGTGTGCATACATAAATATGTAGGAAACATAGAAATAAATTAGAAAAAAAAAATAATTTTTAACACTGATATGTGTGTTAAATTTAGCGATAATCTGTTTAGGTTTTGAATTGGAGTGTTTCTTCTAGTGTGTATTCACATCTGAAAAGCGATAGCCAGAGAAAAATTGTTATAGAAGTATTATATATTTAGAGGTTGTTCAACTTTATCCACAACTGTAAAGGGAATCTAGCAGTGCAGTAATAATTTATTGATAAGGTTGAGATACGCATGTGTATGTATGTATGTGTAGCTAAAATACATAATCCCTTCAATTCTATATCTCAGTAACATTGAATAAATAGAGAAATATGAGTTGGTTGTAAATGAATTATCGAATTCATTTTAGGTCTTTTCTAGTTTTAATTTAATGATAAATTTTAATGATTGACGATCAACAAAATAATACAATATTATAAATTTCGAACAACAATAAGATACATACTGATGCAGAGTGCAAAATTTTAATATATAAATTAAAATAACGGTAAGTGATGCTTTGCTACCCACTAGATTAGTAGAGCTTTGATGTAGGTTGGGACAGTTATGACTATAATTGTAAATCATGATCGGAATGTCAACGGTGATGGGTTTTAATTGATTTCCGCAACAACCGGTCATCAAAGTCATCCAATTTCCGACTGGTCAGCAGTGGTACATGACAAACTCGTAAATGTATCTGATTCTGGTACTGTTTCCATTGATCCTTGTCTATTTGTATCATCATATAACCGAATTTCTTCACAATTGTGCTAAAAAACTAAATTCGTTTCGGTAATCCCTGACAAATTCTGACTGTCCAGCACATAATTTAATGGAACTGTTTTGTCCTCCATTTGATTACGGTTTGGCATCAATATTAATAACATAAGATTTTGTGGCTTTTAATCATGAAGCATTTCTGTGAGTAATTTTCCGTTCATTGTTGGATATGATTGTGCAGAGTATGTGAGAATAAAAAAAAGCAAATCGATTGTTTTCCGCTAATAAGTGGTTTTCATGGCATCCTTCTCAAATCCCTTCTTTGAATAAAGTGAATTGCTTCACTGTTTGAAGGTTGATAGGAATTAGTAACGTTGAATGTTGAACACCCATTTGATTGCAATGTTGCTTAAATATGGATGATGCAAATAAAACTTCATTGTCAGGTATAACTTATTTCTTTAGTGCCCACAGGAGGCTAAACATAGAGGGGACAAACAAGGACAAAGTAATTAAGTCGATTACATCGACCCCAGTGTCTAACTGGTACTTATTTGATCAATCCCGAAAGGATGAAAGGCAAAGTCAACCTCAGCGGAATTTGAACTCAGAACATAACGGCAGCCGAAATACCGCTACGCATTCGGGCTCGTGTGCTAACGATTCTGCCAGCTCACCACCTTTTGTCAGGTTTAATCGTTTCAAAAAATCCCTCGATAGGAATAATTTTATGGAGTATAGTAAATGTTTTATAAGTAATTGTTGATGTTGTCGATGTAACATATTGGATATTTCAAGGATGAAATGAATGACAATGAGCCACATTTCATCTTAAAGGCATGATCGATATGTATTCATTACCATGGTTCATGTGTTTTGAATCGTTTAATATATTTTTTTATTAGGCACCTATATTGCCTATGGTTTTCCTCTCACATCATGCGTATAAGATTACCCTTTTTATGTTGGCCACTTGTTGCATCAGATGGATGGTAAATCCATTTGTTTCTTTCGGACTATACCCCAGATAAGTTTCATATAGTTCAATCAAAATTTTCTTTTGTAATATTCTTGAGATAATTACTTTAGCAAGATTGGACTGCAAAATTAATAAATTTCTGTGACAATTAATTGCCTCATGTTTCATCCAATATTCCCTTATATGTTCGTCTTCAATATTTAGTTTCACAGCCCAACAATTATGGACAAACTGTTTAGTTTGAATGATATCAATATCAAACTTCTGGTAACCAGTATTTTATAGCGACTATCAAGTGCTAACTTGTTTTACATTGAGATTTTGCTCAATAATTTGATGTCTTTCAAATCTAGATAGAATATGATTTTATGTTTTTCCTCAGAATCCTAATTAAGTTTGATCAGTGGTTTTCATATTGCTTCAGCATTATTGCATTGCTTCAAAGCTTCGTAATGTGTTGTATATTAATAACACCACCCACGGCATACTTTTATCCGGTAAATATATATGTACAAGTGGTTTGTGATCTGTAATTAATACAAATGTCATCTATATAAGATTTGATTGAATTTTATGAAAACTGAGTATTATAGATAATGTCTTTTTAGCTGTTTACGAATATCGCCCTTGATGTGCATTCACTGTTTTAGATGCATGGGTCAATGGAATGTTCAGCTCACATGATCTCATTACTCTACCAGCAACTGGTGATGGCAAAGTTTCATTGTAATGCATGAGCTCTATTTACTCACTCACTTATATCAACCCCTTTAAAATTTTCATGAGAATCATCTCACCTTTTGGATGGCGGCGAGTTATTTTCTATTAATTTGTATAACAGCACAGTAAGATTTGCCATGTCCTCATTGAAAGTGTGATACTATTTGAGTTCTGAAACAAACGCTAATATTTTATTTGCATTTTTTAATTAGTAGTTTTAAAAACGTATCAGACTTTGCCTCAGATTATCTTTTTCCCAGATGCACAAATAGTATGGTCAAAAATATCTCTCCAAACACCAAAAATATATTGCGTTCTTTTTTATGACATTTTGAGATAAGTTTAACCAAGTAACAATTGTTTCTAAATTATTTAAACGTTTCTCATTCTGTCTCAGTGGCGATGATATCGTCTAAATAGTCTGTACATCATTTTTATCAACAAGACTCTGAAATACAGCAAACTCTCAGGTTAAGACCGAAAGTCATACTTCTCAAAAGTAATCATTGTGAGTCAACTCTTCACTCAATCGGGAAATACGCATCTTTTACATCTCAATTTTACTGAAGTTATTTTACCTACCTTCCAGTTTATAGAATAGTTTATCATACATACACATTAGGTAGTAACTCTCTGTGTGTTTCATGATGATAACTAAATCACCACAGACCTGAATGTTACCATTCAGTTTCTAATACAGCTCAGTTGTAATCGGTAAGTGTAGTTGACGTTATAAGTCTTCTTTTACTTAATGGGCTTTGAAAACAAAAATTGTCTGGCTCTCTATCACATTAAGGCCTGCATTTTCATGAGACAGCCTAAACCAAATGAAACTGCTTTACAATATTTTGCACAAAAATCGTCAGCTGTATTTTTTGTATTCAAATCAGTAGAATTATGAACATATCTACAGTATCTCTAATATTATTGAGCATAGATATCTGGGACATATTAAATTTGAATTCATTTCAGTATAGCTTCTAAAGTTTTAGGTTGCATATTTCCCATTCTAATATTTAATAAACATATAAGGTGGCAAGCTGTGAGAATCGTTGGCATACCAAGTAACATGCTTAGTGGTATTTCATCTGCTTTTATGTTCTGAACTAAAATTCTATCGAGGTCAGCTTTGTCTTTCATCCTTTGCGATCATTTAAATAAGTACCAGTTGAGCACTGAGCACGATGTAGCCTTCGAATTAGCTTTCTCCTGTCCGGTTTTGAGAAGCCTAATTTCTCAAGATTGGTATTTAGGCAATGTGTTACAAAACCCAGGGCCCCAATAATTACAGGTATAAACTTGAATTTGTAATCTGGATAGAGTAACTGCAGATTTCTCATTAGTTCAGCTCAGGTGTTCTCTTTTTCACTGATATTCAGCTTTATGTTAACATCCGCTGGGCAGCTGATTTCCACAACTGTGCACAGTTTCTCTTCTCTATCCTAAATCATTATATCAGGCCTGTTGTGCTTACATTTTATTGAAGTCTTCACTGGTACATTCCACGAGTATTCCTTTTTATTATGTGTGGCTATGGCTTCTACCATATTGTGGGTTCTTATTTCTATGTCCTTGGGATTATCCTTCTGACAGATTTCATTATAAAGCAATTTTAGGGGAGGGTGTAAGTATTAACTATATTTAAAGCAGCAAGCTGGCAGAATCATTATCATGCCAGGCAAAATGCTTAGTGTATTTCTTCTGGCTTTACATCTTGAGTTCAAATTCTGCTTGGGTTGACTTTGCCATTCATCATTTTAGGGCTAATAAAATAAATACCAGATGAACAATGCGGTCAATATAATTGATTTTTCCCCTCCCCTAAAATTGCTGGCCTTCTGCCACAAGTTTGAATCTGATGTTAGCAGTACTTTGATCAAGAATATTTATTCAATAGAGACTTTAAATATCTTCAATTATTATTTTTGCATATCAACTATTTTTTTTCTCCCTCTAGTTTCAGCTCAGAGCTGTAGCCATGCTGATGCACTGCCGTTAAATGGAAATAAGTTCTTTAAATTTTGTGATATCATATAACAATGTCTCTGATCAGCAATCAAATATTTTTCTGACATTTACACTCAATTAGATTCATATATCATCCTCTTTCAAATCTTGTAGACTTGTGACTGAATGAGCAAAGCATATCACTGTGAATTGTAATAGTACCATTAACTTATCATCTATGCTGTGCTGTTATATTACCCAGAGCGTACAATATCAGATTCATTTAATTAATTTTGTGAAATCCATTGTTTCCACGTGCTATCAGATCAAACATTTTTTTATTTAAATAACATTCATTATCGTCAATTTTTACAATCAGTTTATCCAACAGAGAAGTAATAAATATCCTTACATTAACATAGACATCTGCTTATATTAATTGTATGTATACCATACAAGGGCATGCTGTTGTAGTCTTTGTCTGAGAGGAAGCCTCTTCACAGATGTGTTAAAATAGAATATTTATCGAAGCAAAACAAACATTGTAACAACAGTGACTTGTAGGAACATTGAACACTTTTCTCTCTTCTTAGAGCTTGTAACATTTGTCATTTGTTTGAACATAACTCATACCTTGGTATATAAGAAAAAGTGAATAAAGCATTCACTGTTATTGCTGAATGCTTGCTGGACAGTAGAATACTAAATGAACACTATTGGAACAGTATTAAATTATTATTACCATCTATGTATCATGCTAAATGTATAATCATATTGTTGTGGTTGTTTCTTATATATCAATGCAGAAGTTTAAGTATGTGACTAATGGATACTCATTATTGACAAGTCCCATAAGGGTGAAATGCATCTAACTTTCCCATGAGTCAGCATTCTATTTACTTTGATATATTGTGTTCTTAACATGTCTGTGAAAAGATTTTCTCTCAGACAAAACCCACAGCAGCAGCCATTGCTATATGTCTGGTATGATACACAGATTTCTTTTTTTTTTTAATTTAATGCTGTTTCAATTGTTAATCCCCAAACTTTATACAGACCAGCAAACATTCTACAATATCAGTAAATGTATTATTTACTGTTTCTTATGTAATGAAGCACAAATTTTATTCAAGCATGTGGCAAATGGGTATAAGTTTTTGGCAAGTTCCAAGACAAGCAAAGTATGTCTAATACCTAGATAAGTCACTACCGGGACAATGTTCTCTTTTCTTCATTATATATCATGTTTTTAACCTCTGTCTATAAAAAGATTTTCTCTCAGACAAAAACCACCACAGTATATCTTTCTACAGTGTATGTATATTTAGTATGAGGCATTCATTAATTTAATGTTGTCTCAATTGTTTTCACTGAATTTTCTACAGCCCATCAAGCATTTCACAATATCAGGAATGAATGTATTACACATGGTTTGATATATATTCATGTATGAATTTCGTTTAAGCATAGACAAATGGGTACTCCAAGTAGGGTGAATGTCATCGAATGTTCCTATGACTCGCTGCTGTGATGATATTTGCTTCACTGAAATTTTAACGCAAAATATTTATGAAGAGAATTTCTCTTTGTAAGACACCATAACAGCATGCCTTTGTATGGTGTATATACATTTAGTATGATACATACAAACCTAATTTAATTTAATATTGTTTCAAATGCACTCACTGAGTTTAAATTGATATTTTCTTTTTAAAATATATATTATTTAAAAATTCACCAATACCAATTTATGTGTTTTAGTTTTGTACATGTTCATCTCCTCTGTAAAAAAAAAAAAAAAAAACCCCAGAAGATGCTTCAGTTAGTGGAAAATTCAAATACTCATGAACTTTCACATCAGCAAGCTTTTAATCAGATTTCTTACTAAATCATTTTCACTCACTTTTTACTTTTTCCCCCATACCTAATTGAGACAGTTCTAATAACAGATCATATCGCAACAAGGTACCAAACAGCAGTAAATTATTTTTCATGGCAAATAATTCGACATTCTACTCCAGCTAGGTGATACTAAATTATGTAAAGCACTTCTGAACATTAGTGAGGAGAAAGGATTTTCCTGAATGTTCTTAATACAGCAGTATAATCACTTAAAACTATGTTTGGTGTTCTGTGGAAGTTTATAGATGTATTTAGTGAAGTAAATGTATGTCTCAAAACTTTTTTTTTTTTAAACTCTGTACAAAGACAGTATTGTATTCTAATTACCATAAAGTAATTTTAAAGAAAATATGTCAGGCAGGAGAATTCAAGAACAAAAAATTTGTTTGGATATGAAGATATTAACTTTATATGTTATTATAAATGACAGATTGAGAAAAGTTATAACAAACCAGTTTTGTTTCTAAAGAAGAGGGAAGGCTTTGCTGTTGTTATTTTTGTTTTGCCCCAGATCACCCTTCACCAAACAAACTTATGACCAAAGTCGTGATCACATTGTCTTTCTCTAGGATTATAATATCAAATATATATTTTTCCTTTATTTTAAGATGGCAGGGTGTGATTTGAGGGAGATTTGGCTGCTATGTCTGACAGGTCATGAGATTATCAAGAAGCTTTATTGGCACATGGATGGAAAGCTGTCTTTTTTAAGTGCTATTTATTTCTCTTCTTGAATGAAATAAGTAAACAAGATATTAATTATTTATAAAATATGGACTAGTATCAATCCAACAATATATAGTAATTAGGAAAAAAAGTATTTTGGGAGTTTCACCATCATTATACAAAGTGCAGTATGTAAATCAGAGAATGCATCATTAGATTTAAAGAGGTATCTATTTATTAAAAACCAAAACAAAATAGAAAACCTAATTAATACTTATGATGTTAATGGATTAATGGATGAGAAACAAACACATAAAGCCACAAATGAAAATTAACTCATCAGTTAAAAGGTTTAGCTTAATGCATATTAACAAAATAATAGAATTAAGAAGGGTTAATTCTCCACCTACAGTGAGTGCTCAGATATCTGAAAAGATATAAATACATGTGACTGTGTGGTAAGAAGTTTGCTTCACAACCACATGGTTCTGAGTTCAGTTCCACTATGTGGCAACTTGAGCAAGTGTCTTCTACTTTAGCCCAGGGTTGACCAAAGTCTTATGAGTGGATTTGGTAGATGGAAGCTAAAAGAAACCTGTCGTATATATATCCGCTTACGTTTTGGTATCACGCTATATTTCACGTTGAGAACAATTTAGGTCTTATTAGACACAAGATGTGATCTATTTCTAGCACATTGAATGTCCACGTTAGTGGTCAACGTCATATATAAAAATGTACTTTAATCCCCTGAGATTGCAGATACTGTTTCTGAATCTTTTTGATTCTTTAAATGTGCTAGCTTCCTGGTAATTAATCGATATTAATTAATATATGATTTTTTACCCTATTTTTTAATTATATATATATATATATATATATATATGCATTTATATATGAGTGTCTTTATATCTGTATTAGTTCCTCACCATTCACCATTGCTTGATAACAAGTGTTGGTGTGTTTACATTCTCATAACTTAGCAGCCTGGCAAAAGAGACTGATTTTAAAAAAGTGTTTTTTTTTTGTTTTTTTTATAAATACTGGGGTTGATTTGTTTGACTAAAAATTCTTCAAGACTGTGCTCCAGCTTGATCGCAGTCTAATGACTGAAACTAGTTAAAGATAGAAGAGAAACAATATTCTAGATTGCATTTCAGAAAGTTGCCCGCTGGATTAACATATTCACTCACCAACATTATAATACTGATCTATTGTCTTGATGTCTCTGCCCTCCTTTTAAAACATTGGTGCTTTCTAACTAGAACTTAATACGTAAACCTCTATTTTCACCTAACTCAATATCATTTATTGTTTATTTTTTCTTGGTTACAGTCAATAGACTTCGGTCATGCTGGAGCATTACCTTGAAGAATTTTTAGTCAAATGCATCGACACCTATACTTGTGTTTTGATAAGCCAGGTGCTTATTCTATCAGTTTATTTTTTCCAAACTGCTAAGTTACAGCGACATCAGCTCACCAGCACCAATTGTGAAGTGGTGGTGGGATGGGGGTAGTGGCAAACACAGACACAAAGACATGCACATGCACACACACATACACATTTACATATACATATATATATATATATATATATATATATATATATATATATATGCATAAAAATATCTATGTATGCCAGTGCCACCTGATTGGCTACATGCTGGTGGCACGTAAATAGCACCATTCAAGTATGGTTGGTGCCAGTGCTGGCTGACTGGCTTCTGTACTGGTGCCATGTAAAAAGTACCCACTACACTCTCAGAGTGGTTGGCATTAGGAAGGGCATCCAGCTGCAGAAAACTTGTCAGATCAGATTGGATCCTGGTGCAGCCTCCTGGCTTGCCAGTCCTCTGTTAAACCGTCCACTCCATGCCTGCATAGAAAGCAGACATTAAACAATTATGATGATGATGATGATGATATATATACAATGGGCTTCTTTCAGTTTCTGTCTACCAAATTCTCTCACAAGGGTTTGGTCAGCCCAAGGCTATACTAGAAGACACTTGTCAAAGGTGCCATGCAGTGGGGCTGAACCCAGAGCCATGTGGTAGGAAGCAAGCTTCTTACCACACAGCCATGCCTGTGCCTGTATATTCATCACTTTTTTGTCTCTCACTTCAATACACTTCTTTATTTGTGCTAAAATTGTCCTCGCTAAAGCTAATATTTTTATTACTATTAGACAGCTATATGAACTCTATCATTGCACCAGTTTTTCACTGAACCAATTTTTTTTACTGCACCAGTTAATCTTTTGCTGAAATCCAAACACTAGCTTGTCTAATTTCATACATTTCTCATCCTCATTCTTATGTATCCCATTTGTGATCATTGTTCCATTCTAAATCCTACAGTGCATCTGAGTAAACTCTACAACTTTGTAACATTATCAAATTCCCAAACCAAGCACTCACACACACACACACACACACACACACACACACACACACACACACACACACACACACACACACACACACACACACACACATGCACACACACACACACACACAGAATGAAAATGAATGATTTCGTCCAGTCTATTCATCATCATAACAATCAATGTATGACAAAAAGAAATCAATAAATCAATACATAAGTTGCACAATAAAAGGCACAAACTGATTAGAAATTTCACAGATTTTCCTTCACTGATATCGAGTATTTGTTTTGCCTCAATGTTTTATTTGTGTATTTGTGTTATGATATATTAGAAGAACTTTTATGACTGCCCATAAACTTTTGTATTTACACCTAACAGATTACAAATATTCAGAAATATTACCAGAACGCAATAACAAAATAAATTTATTATATACCATGGAAAGAGTTTTGAGTTGGTAGAAACAGTAAAGCCAAGACTTACAATATAATATTGTAGAAGAACAGCCAGTCATCATTCATGAATGAAAATTGCTTGGTAACATTTCCTATGATCTCCCTAATTGCTTCAAGTGTCTATTGTAGTCATGAATGGACACAGATCCTCTCTCAGACCTATTCTTCTCTTGATTTAGTTGTATATCCAGGATGTGGCAGCTAGTGGGAGAGGGGACTACAGCAGCACCTGGAAGAAATTCATTGGTACTGAAAAGATTGGAGCATGTGAAATGAAGTACCCTGATCAAGAACACAGTACCCCGCCAAATTAAGAAATTGATACCCTAACCACTTGGCCATGTGCTTTCACTAACAAAATATTGTAAGGTATTAAACATTACCATACACTATTCAGTTTCTTCTCATTCTGTTCTGAATTTATATTCCATTGGAATTGACATTGCTTTACATATCTCCAGATTTTATGAAATTAGCATTCATAAATTACTAAACATAAGCTTGATTCTAGTGAAGTACTAATAGTGAATTTTGCCCTCTCAGAATAAACATTGATCTTCCGTCAAATCCAACAGTTTTTATGTTATTCTATTGTCAGGTTTATCTCATAATATTGGAAATTGTCATATTTTAGGATAAATCATAGCTGGTCTGAGATCACACTGAATTCTATACTAATCTGATTTAACATTTACCATGGATCTCTAATATTCATCTCAATATTTTTGATGTTTACATGAAAGAAATATATTTATATATTTGCGTCATCTGTCATATTATTAATATCCATCTTAGATAGTCCTTTCTTTAATCTATTAGATGTGAACCTTACCATCTTCTGGGATGAAAAATTCATCTATCTTCTTTGGTGACTACTTGGCTGTGGTATTACACCTATCAACATTCACACTTTCTTTGAATATAAAATCGTTCTTTCAACTGATTCATGCATTGAGATTTAATGATGAATCAGTTCAACTCGACAACAGATATTAGCGAAGATAGTTTTCTGAAACTCTACTATCTGGATCTCAAATATAATGTATATCAGTTTTAGCATTGTGCTCTATGTTACTTTTATTTCCCATTTAACAAATTCTACTCAGAAAATATGTGCACCTTTGTCTTCTATCAAAACCTTGAATCAGAGGTTCTCAAACATTTTGGGCCACTGCCCCACTCATAGCCACATAATACCCTCAGTGCCCCCACCCCTATTTATGTAAAAATAAATATTTTATATTTTATTAATTTATATATACTGTGAATCATTTGTTATCTAATATAATATTGTATAATTTGTATACAATACTATAATAATATAATAAATTCATAGCATCCCCCAATTCACTGCCTTCCTCCCAATGCCTCCTTTTTCTCTACTGCCCCCGCCCACCCCCTTAGGAACCAGCACCCAGCTGGACCATCTCAACACCCACCAGAGTGGTAGCACCCACTTTGAGAACCTATGCCTTGAATTGACCAATGTCTAGAGAGAAAACTTTCACAAATAGAACCTACATAATCATTTAAAAAACACCGATTACACTCTCAGAGTGGTTGGCATTAGGAAGGGCATCCAGCTGTAGAAACCATGCCAAATTAAACTGGAACTTAGTGCAGCTCTTCGGCTTACCAGTCCTACTCGGACCATCTAATCCATGCCTGCATGGAAAGTAGATGTTAAATAGTGATGATGATGATGATGATTATGTTGGTGATGCTATATGTACAGATACATACATATAAATACCCACACACGCATGCGTACACACACATACACACATATATTCTACATGCAGAACATAGTTGAATGATGCGCTTAACGTAGTAAGCTTCATAACTCTTTTTAAGTGATCAAAATTGTATCTGTAATAATAATTCTTGTCAAGAAAGACAGAAAGACAACTTCGAATACTCATTCTTAACTGATCTGAGAATGACATACATACCAACAAACATACATAGATACTTTGGCAAGAAATCTTGAAATGAAACTGAATTATATCATACAAGCACACGCATATCTACATATACATCACAGTATTGCAATATTGACCAGACTGTTGGATGTTGTAACACACTGCTGGTCACAATGCACTTCCTTGCATTGTTTTGGCTTTCAGATGATATCACCTTACTGGCTAGGTGAGCAGGCCAACTTTTCCCCAGAACAAAACATCAGTCGATTGCAAGATTGGGTGGGCTGTTAGAAATAGCTGTCAGATGTCCCTCAAATCCCACCCTACCATCTTAAACACAAATGAAATATATTCACTAATGTAATCCTAGAAAAAGATAAGGCAATCATGGCTGAAATGCCTTTGGTCATAAATCTGATTGGTCAGGGTTGATCTGGATCAAAACAAAACAAAAAAATAACCTTCACTCTTCTTTAGAAATGAGTGCAATTTGTTTTGACTTTTCTTAATCTATCATTTGTAATAATATCTCCGTAGCTAAAGGCTAAATCTCCTTGAGTTCTACACACATACACACACACACACACCATCATTATCATCATCATCAGCATCATACATATATGAGTGTGTATGCATGAGAGAGAGATGAAGAGAGAAATATGTGTATGTGCATATGCATGTGTATATCTGGCTTATATATATATATATAGTTATTAAATAAGTAAGCACTGATGCGAAAACCAAAATTCCATAGCTTTGAAATAAAAGCACACAGTGTAGTAATTGTTCTGCCAATTTCACATATGTTGCATTGCCACCTTTGCAATTATAAATGCAGTGAACTGCTTATTGGTATGTTAGAAACCTGTAATCAATGACAAAGTTATTTTCCCAGCATGATATAAAATAAATAAATATATAAATAAATATTGGCATGGCAAGCGTCCAGAAAGAAATAAAAACTTTTAGTTACATGGATGGAAGGAGCTGCAACACATTAATAGTTAACGAATTTTCTCTCATTAGTAACATCAAGTTTATGCTATTTAGTGTCATACAATATTGAGAAATTCCATGTTAATGATCATTGTTAATTCAACATCGTTTCGAACATTTTCTGCCTGCCTCTGCCAACTTTCCTAAGATAGGGAGATAGGAAAATATTGTTGCAATGTGACACAACATGTTTCTCAACACTGAGCTCTAGCATTTGTCTGATTCAAGTGTTAGCATAAGCAGCAGATATTTAAATGAGCTTCATGAGTTCAACTGTAAAATTGGTGCTTGGTTTTGCCCAAATCTCGACACCTTGCAGTGGCTATTCTAGTTTCTTGCATTTTGAGTTCAAAGTCAACTTGTCAAAGCCAACTTTGCCTTTCATCCTTCCAGGATTAATAGAGTTTCATTAGGACAGTGGTTGGGTGGAACAGTTAGAGTATCAAACAGGAATATTTATTCTGGCTTTGTTTTCAGAGTTTAAATTCTACTGTAGCATACTTGAGTGACAGACACTGCATTACTCTGTTTAATGCTACTACCTCACTCTTTAATGTCTTTAGTGGAATCCAATCTGTTGCAAGTATTGAAACAATATCTCTAATTTGAGGACACCTCCCGCTCTAACACCTATCAGCCTCAAAGACCCTATAAAAGGTCTTGGGCACTGCCTTTCCTCCTGTTTAAACAATAAGAGCAAGAAGAACAAATAGATAAACTGTAAGATGAAACTCTAATAACAGACAAAGTTAAAGAAAGTATTATCTCTTTGATTTCAATGTGAACAAAGTATCAATACTTCCCTCTTTCTCTTTTATTCTCTCTCTCTCTCTGTTTTCTCTTTTGCTCTCACACTCTTGAGCAAAATACAAGTGTTCAGTCTTTGCAGTAATTGAATTTTTCCATGGGTGATTCTACATATTCTGTGGAATAATTCTTGCCAATGCAGACTATTTCTGGTTTACTCAACTTCCATGTTTTATGCTGTAACTCCTGTAAGTTATTTGCATATCCAATTAATCTCTAAGGTATCCTGAAATGCCTGAAAAGCCTTTCAGCTCATCAACTCCTGTCAAACCATCCAACCCTTGCCTGCATGGAAAACGGAATTAAATGATGATGATGATGATGATGATGATTCGATGAAATCAAAGCCTGATAATATTGCATATTTAGCTATTGATAACTAAAACATAGTATAACTCTAAATGGTTACTTTTCCTGGTGTACTTGTAAAATATTTATCAAATAATTACTTGTATTAGTATATTCAATTCATGTTATCTAAATATACATACAAAGCTAGGAGTGGGTGGGAGGCTGTAATTGTGTATAGCATGGAACAGGAAGATTAAATTATGAGGAGGAGGACAACGATGACGACGATGATGACGATGACAACAATAAAGATGATCATGATCATGATGACAGAAATTAAGCTGAAAGCTTACGTGAGAGTCAAAAGGTCATTTTTGTTGAAGGTTACCTTGGTCAGGTGAAAGAAGTACTTGAGTCAAAACTGGTGGCCAAAAGGTTTTTGGCTTTGTGGTGGAGAACCCACTTCTCATTAGGAAGTTGATGTTAGACAACTTGAATATTGACTGGAAGGTGTATGGATTTGAACCCCAAATGCAAAATTACCTGCTCACTGTTATAAATGAACCACACCATTTTCATGGGAACAACCAAAATATCAACACATCAGCCTGAATCCATGTTGTGAACATCATCTTGAATCTTCTTGAGACTCATGTCCTTTTTCACTAGCTAAAATCATTGCAGAGTGTCTCTTTGATTTCAATGTGAACAAAGTATCAATACTTCCCTCTTTCTCTTTTATTCTCTCTCTCTCTGTTTTCTCTTTTGCTCTCACACTCTTGGGCAAAATACAAGTGTTCAGTCTTTGCAGCAATTGAATTTTTCCATGGGGAGCTGAAGGATTCACATATTTCTCACCTCTTGCCAGCCAGAGATTTTGAGATCACCACAGAGATCATACATCTCCCTTCTCACCATAAGCCAGATCAGGGTAGAACTCTGTTGGCATTTCAATCTGGACATATACCAGCAAATCAAGAAAAACACTTCAGCATGTTTTGGCAGATTCATATTCTTTTGTCTCTCATTTTCCAAATAATTAATGGCTGAGCAAATACAGTTTAGTCAATTCCTACATCTTAGTCTTGTTACCAGTGAGAATTTGATAATTTATGTATGTATGCACTGTTAACCTGCTTTGAATAAATTTGTTGTTAAATGCCTCTCTCGGTCACCCCTTGTGGAATTTCTTGTTCATTTGTATAATACTATTGTTGACTCATTTATGAGTCTTACCCAGCGAATGTAATGATAAAAATCTGTGACAACATATTTCATTCTCAATAATGATGAACAGTTCACAAGTCAAAGAACGTAGATAGCTGGTTTATCAAAGAAAACAATCTCATTAAGTGGATGGCAGCAGTCTATCATTAATAACATTTTTGGAAGTTGTGATTTATTAGAAGTTAAGCTAAGTAAAATTGCTCTTTCACACATGCAGGCTTGTCCTTCAAGTGTTGGTGCCACATAAAAAGCACCAGTGCCAGTGATGCATAAATGCACCTGTGTCAGTGGCAGGTAAGAAGCACACAACACACTCTCTTAAGTGGTTAGTGTTAGGAAGAGCATCCAGTCATAGAAATCATGCCACAACAGACTATTGGTGTCTGGACAGCTCCCAGCTGGCCAGCTCCATGTCAAACTGTCGAACTCATGCAAGCATGGAAAACGGACATTAAACGATGATGATGATGTTGATGGAACGTGAATTACACAATATATTGCTTTCATGCTAAGGTACATAGACACATATAAGGGAACCTCTCCATGTCTGGTCAAATTCCTAAAAAAAGTAGGTTAATCTTCTTTAAATCCTATCATACAGTTTACAAACAAACAAATAAATAAATAACAAACTAAAGTAATAATTTAAACTAGTAGCTGAGCCCGGTTTCACCCGGTCAGAGAACGACGTGAAGAGAGAAACGAAGACATAAAAAAGAGGAAGAAGTGGATACGAAGTGGTGTTTGGGCGACGGATCTCGGTAGGAAAAAAAGAATGTCATGGTGAGTTAGTAAGGAGAGCAAAGCAAAACTGGACTTAGGTAGGCTGGCAGGACGATGAAAAAAATTGCGGAGTTGAAATTAGAGCAGTCAAAGTTGCCGTTGTTGGAGTGCCTCTTGTTAGACAACATTCTTCGTCCTTCCCTCGGGTGCACAAATAGAAAGACCATGGCGACAGCCAACGTACAGTTGTGCATGTGAGAATACTTGCTCTGTCAGATTCAAACCAACCGCTTGCACTGATTGTCCCTGCACCTTGTTGATTGTCATGGGAAAGCAGAGTTTGATGGGAAATTGCATCTGTTTAAACTTGTAGGTCATATCGGAGTGGATAAGGGACATGGGAGCTATAAGTATGTCTTAGCCAGCAGCCGGTTCATTCAAGATTGTTGCCTACAGAACTCGGGAGCACAATTTTTTTATAGTCATCTGCGTACTATTGCACATTATTGGAGCATCTAAATTCCTTAGCACCATGATTGGCACGCCAACTTTCAGATGCAGTTCGTGAGCTGGTAGTTCTGCGGGTCCCCCCTTTTGTCAGATTTGTCATGGGCCGGCCAGTCTATCTCAGATACATGGGAAGCTTGATTAAATTCTTCATCAACACAGAGGAGCCGAAATAAATTTTTTCAATGTCCAAAGGAAGCCAAATCGCGAAAGAGGTTGAGAAATGCTGATCTATAACGATGGTTTTTATTTAGGCACATCGTAAAAGTAATTATAATGAATTGCTTAATATAAAGAAAAGTATGTTTTTTCAAGCAAATACAGTTAGAAAAAATATTTACCATTTCAAGTCATCAC
>NC_068983.1:112577421-112585517 GCF_001194135.2 Octopus bimaculoides
ATATATATATATATATATATATATATATAGATAGATAGATAACTTAGAGAATGTACATAACGAACATACAAAATGATGGAGTATTTATGACCAGAAAAGATTTGATCAAAAGCCTACTCATTCAAGCCTTCCTAGGGTTAAAATGCAACAACTTTAAAAACTTTCATCTTTATACATTTTTATATTAGTAGCATAACGATATTAAGTATGTCAAAGAAAAAAAATCATTCTCTCAAGAAATAAAGAATAACTAACCATTGTTCTTTTGGTTTATTACACTTTAATATATATATATATATATATATATACATATATATATGAAAATATTAGTGAAATAGAATCTAATAATTATGGATAGGTGGGAAGGTTTTTTTTTTTACCAAAAGTAAGAAGAAAAGAAAATATTGAGTAATGTCATACCTAATTTAAATAAATAAACATTAAAATGATATCAAGAATATATAAAAAATGGATGAAATTGATATAAAGAAATGAGGAAAATATTTGAAGAATAGAAATGTCTAAGACTTGACAGTTTGTTAAAGTAAATGCATAAAAGATATGACACAAAAAGATGTGATTGTTTGGTTTGTGTGTGTGTATGTAGTGTACACACATACAACTCAGGATTATAAACTTTATCCATGCTCATAAGGATATACACTTGACATATGTAGATGTGCACATTTATGAATACAGATATTAAAAATATGCTTGTGACAAGACGTAAAACTTATACTTATATGCATATTTCATATGTATATATATATGTTTACATATATATGTGTGCATGTGTGTGTGTACATATATGTATATATGTATATGTGTATGTATATATATATATATATATATATATATATATACACACATATATAGATAGATAGATAGATAGATTGATAGATACATACATACACGTGTATGTATATATATATATATATATACTTATATATATTCATATACAATATACGTATAAAAATCTTTATATATGTACATGCATCTTTCTTTCTATGTGTGTGTGGGTGAACTGATATTACTCACTGAAAGGAAGCAAATTTCTAACACATTCTCCTTTTTCATATTACTTCTAACAAATCTCAGGCAACTTCCCTTCAGTGATAGCCTACATTGTAAGCTACATGTTTCTCCATGTGAAATGCTGAGTTTTCTCTACACAACAAAAAGATATAAAACATGTAAACAGCTCTGTTGTCTCTATTAGATCACTGGGCCTACTAAAAAAGAGCAACCAAATTCTCTCATGTCTTACACTTCCATTTTAAAAACAAAGAAAATATATTTTGACCATTGTAATCATTGAGACACAAGAAAGAGAAAGAATGTTCATAGCTGAAATACTCTTGAACATAGGTGTGTTTAACCATGGTCTGGTTTGGAATAACCAGTCATTATCATCACAATCATCCCTCAACAGTTTTGTGTGTAAACCATGCACATGTTTTCTCGGTTACATTCATAATTTGATGAACTGCTTAATCAGCAGACTTTCTCTCAGCCACACTCAAAATCCTTGTGTCAAATACCCCGAAGTTTACTTTGTCTATTTACACTGTACTAATCAGCAAACATTCTTTGCCAACTCTCCACAACATTGCATCAAATAACCAGAAATTTGCTTTGTGTATTTATACTGTACTAAAATAGATTTTGCTCTTCAATCTTTCTGTACTTGCTCAATGTGTGTCAATCTGAATATAAACTGGTATGCTCTGCCTGCCTAACTCTCAACTCCCAAAACTTGTAATTTATCATTGTTTTCCTCCATAAACACAACTGGAACTTTCTCATTGTCAATGTTTTTGTTCAATCATTTTCCTTTGAGAATTTAAATTCAATACAAACAATATTAGCCTCAAAATTAGTTATCATTCTGGCCTTGTGCCAAAGTCTGAAACTAATATTAGTTACCATTATCCTGAGTCCAAAGACCCAAAGTGACTTCCAGTTAAAAGTTTTCCATTCTCTTTTTACCATTTAATAAAGGAGGAGAAGGTAGTGCACCTAACAAGTTCTCTTCTTTTATTTGAAGCTTCCAACACTTGTAGGAAGAAGGAAGTTATCCTTAAACCTGACACCTAACCAAAATGCTTGCAACAGAGTGAGATTTACTAAACATACTCAAGAACCAGTTGGTAGTGTTCAGTTAGATGATGAATTTAGGTCAATCATTGAGGGACTCTGATCACAAAGATCCAAAATGCTTATTGCAAGACATTTTACAGTTCTGTCAGTCTTACAGTTCTGCCAGTCTTACAGTTCTGCCAGTCTTACAGTTCTGCCAGTCTTACAGTTCTGCCAGTTCACCAACTGGCCTGGTTCTTTATTTTATTGGTGTTGAAAAGATGAAAGGCAAAATTCTCCTCTATTGAATTTAAATTCAGAGTGCAAAGAACCAGAACAAAACTATTTTGTTTTATGCTTATGACCCTGCCATCTTACTATGTACATTGTGTAACCTTTTACTATAGATATTGTACTGAGCTTGAGTGAAGAATAAAAGCCAAAAGAAAATTAGTGCCTGTACTTATGTCCCATAACTTAACAGTGAAACAAACAGCAACTACTAAAGTAAGTATCAGTCTTAGAAATAAGAATTTGTTTAACATGATCAACTAAAACTCTTTTAGGCATATTCACACTCCATTGACTGAATCAAATAGAGTAGTTATATATGTATAAATGTCTTTACATGAGTCTATATCATCATCCATTCTATATCAAGAGAAAGAGAAGTTGCATTAAAAAATGAACCTTCAATATTTATTTCAAACTTTCTTTATCAGACCAAGAAGCAATTTTTTTACATTTACTTGTATAGACCTATAATCCTTTAGAATAGTCAATACACTACTGTTGCTGCATTAAAACTTATTCAATACTCTATTTGATATTCTCAATTAAAACTCTTGGGACATCTCCACTCCTTGTTTCCAAAGATTTTTCATTAATTTTAATTGCATTGGTATTAACTGGAATTGTTTTCAAAACTACTTTTCTCCAATTTTCCATAATCTGTTTCAATTCAGCAGATGCCCCTAGATTACGAATCCCCTTGGCATATACTTTGCTTATGACATACAAAAATATAATTCAATAAAACAATAGAACACATTTTTACAAAAGTTAAATAACTTGGAAAATAATTGACTTCTAATGCTGGGATTTTCTGTCTCCTGCTAAATCTTTTACTTTACATATTTTATAACCTGCCTAGCATTTTAAAATTTAAAGCTTTATATTTATTTTACCCATCGACACATATAAACATATATGTATATAAATGTATATGTGGAGTAAAGATAGCTGTAAAATTAAGCTGCACTGCTGATTCCATAATTATAGGTTCAAATCCTTTTATTGTTGCAAGCAAAATTCCCACTTCTGCTTGCATCAATGTATCTAACTGAAAAATGACATAGTCTACTCCTACTTCTGCATTGAATAATGTGATTAGCATTAAAATGCAGTTAGTGCTAAGAAGGCAATCTCACTACAAAATATTTGCATAGTGTTCAAAATTGAAAAATAAAATGTAAGATGTGTTGCTTTACAATGAGAATGAAAATTTCATGGGTAAACGTTACACATTCCTATTCTTCATGACACATAAGTAAACTTTAATTTATTATATTTTCCTTTATTGAATTGGCCCTTGCCAATGCAAGTTGTGATTTGTTCAGCTTAAATGCCAATTGATTATCAATATTTAAAGAAATCTAAGAAAAATAAGCAAAGATTCCATACCTGATTCTATACAGTTCTCCTTTGTTTTGAAACAAGGATCTGGGTAAATTTTTAATCCATTTGGCCAGAATATTGCTTGAATAACATTCAGTACCAGTTTATAGTTTGATCCATATGGGCTCAGTTGTAGAACAAGTTCAAACTCTTGTGATGATGGATTAAAATCGTATAATTTGTATTCAAAGTGTACTAGATTTTCTTTACCAAATAATATCCACCCAGCAGGAGATCGAAATGCTATCTGTTGTAGAGATTTTTTCAATGTCTCTGTGTTAGGACAAGAAGAACTGTTATTATTTGTGTAAAGCAACATCTGAAGCACATCCCTGATAATGGAAGTGTAATGTAAATTGTGTGTGTCTTGTTTATTTTCTACAAAATACCTACTGACATTCAAGTCAACAACAGAGCTTGCATAGTTGGATGGAAGTTCTGAAAGGAACGAAACTTGTAAAACAAAAGTATATTCAAGTATGTTGTGAATGGTTGCCATATGTTGTGGTTGACTTTTTGAAGTCTGGCGTGTTATTCTTTCCATATATTCTTGAACTGTCCGGTAAGGAGATGGATTGAACATGATTACTGCATGATGCTTCTCAATAATTCCAATATTTTGGTTCCGAAAAAGCAAATGATGAATGTCTTCTTCTCCCATACAGAGTAATATTCCTAAAAGTAAAGAGAGAAATCAAATAACAATTATTAAGTATCTTCAAAAACATTTTAATCAATAATTTAAAGTTTAAAATGTTACAATCTTTAAATGAATCAAAAACTTATGTTAAGGAAATTATTAGCATGAAAATATTTAACTGAGGTAATTAGTATTACCCAATACTATTCAGTAGCTGTTTGGTGCATTTTTAATTATATTCAAGTATAAAAGTTCATATAAGCCAATCTTGATATTCAATATAATATCCATTTATTTTTTGTAATGTGTCAACAAAATAAAATTTGTGATATAAATTTTCTGTGGAATGATGAATATAAAAAGATCTGAGAATTTCATAAAAACAATAAAATTATAAATGCAATCAAGTCAGGTATTTTTAATACCTTTTCAGGTTGTGTACACATCACTTACATATAAGGGATAGAGTACCTGTTGTACATTTAAACAACTGAGCTTGTATCTGAAAAATGTTCAATAGAATGATAAGTAAATTCATGCTTTCCAAAACTTTAACAGCATTAGGTCTCTGATATGTTGTATTCATTTATTGTCTTTAAATCTGCTTCAATACAATTCTTGTAATTTTGTACTATGCATCTACAATCTAGTTAAAACTTAGTCTATGCTTGTGTTCCCTTTGCTATCATTATCATATTTCATACCTCCCTAAACTACTACTAAACATTTTTTTCAATTTATTCTCTCCACAAAACTACTGCCACCTGAAGTCTCCGCTCTACTCATGTGTCCCTTTTAGTTATTAACTTGAAGATGTTAAAGTTATATATCAGCTACACAGGCACCACCAGTCTGGAAACAGCTACACTGACCTTTAGTATTGATGTGATAACAGAGCCATAGTAAAGTTAATAAAGTTAAATTCTACATAGACATTGAAACAATAATGACAAAGAGAAAAAAGAAGAGCACATATCTGTTCTGAGATTCTGTTAGACTGGAATAATAGGATTATTGCATGAGGTTAACCGGGTTAATATTTGGTATGAATTCTTGCTGATGAAGAATAAATAGGAAGGTGTTGGCATTATCAATTTTGGGGAGAAAGTGTTCGGTCAATACTGTCAACTCCACTACTTGACTGTTAATTCTATTTCTTATCTGCCAGTAAAGGATGTAAGGTAAAAAGTAAAGCGCCAATTGAATATTGGGTTAAATGGTATTCACTAAGCCTCCTCAAAATTTCTAGCATTTTGCCTAAATTAAATACACTAACAGCTAAATCTGTAATAATAGTTTTATGTAGCAGCAATCATAAGTTTGTCTTCAGAAAACTTAAGAGTTATTTTAATAAGTTAATGGAAATATTTCAGTTGACTAAATTTATTTCTAGTCGGTGTATTTTAAATTGTTAAAAATAAAGAAAATAGAAAGTGGTGGACATATATTGGTAACAACTTGATGCAAATTACAGTTCTATATTTAAGAGATGAGGAACTATGGACATTATTTACATTATTTACACAGGCATATGGTATAGTGGTTAAGAGAACGGGCTAGTAACCCTAAGATTCTATGTGTATATATACACATGTTTACATGTGTACATATATGTATTTGCATGAATATATGTATTGTATACATATGATTGTGTATGTTACTTCAAATTTCAATCCTACAGGCAATCTTCAGGTGACACCAATTGGTAGTAAGAGCTTTAATATAGTCAGGTGATGTAAAAGTAATAAGATGACTCATCAAAGACTTCTGCTTGGCTCCAGCCAATTTATCAGTTGATTAAATTCTGGTAGTATTTCTGATGAATGCATTCAGTTGTAATTACCAATGCAATACTTGTTATCATGACAACCCTTACCAACACAACCTTTCTGTTTAAAATATCTGTTGTTCTAGTTAACATGTGGAATTTTATTTTATTCACTGCAATGATTGCAGAAGATCTTCATGTATATTTGTTGCCATGGTGTATATTTGTTGCCATGATGTAAATCATGAGATTTTAAAATTAGTATGTTGTATGACTAATATAGAGAGCATCATCACCACATATAACAGGGACTTCAAGTCACATAATAATCCAAAGAATCTAGAAATTCATTATATAGATAGTTAGCTGAATATTTCTGTCTACCTAGATAGCACGGGAAACAGCTATAAAATTTATGTAAAGCTGTATTATTGATCTACTATGCTAGTCAAAGGTGTTAACACCTTATTATATAGACTGGATTGTGTGAGAATGGCTTCAATTGATGCCATTACTTTAAATCATAAGCCAAAATTTAGTTGTGCAGAAGAAAGAAATAGCACAGCATAAAGACACACATGGCATTCAAAGGATCCCAGCATCAATAACTGTAATATCATTTAGTCTCTACTGCGTTTGGGTAACATGTACTTTCTTTGTGGCTTTTGTAAAGATGAGAAATACTTCATTTGCACCAAGACAACTGAACACAAAATCAGAATTAATTTCTAAATGTTGTCATGAAAATAATCCTTTATTCAAACTGCAACTAAACTCTTGAAGCAGATTAAACAAGTAACAAATGGGAAGTCAGCAACACATGAAAAACTGCAGATAATATTTATCAAACTAATATGAAGAAAGCTCAAGCACAGTAGCATTTTTATAAGAAAGGAGCTAAAATCCTATATACTAAAATCTTCAAGGTACTACTAACTACATTTGTGTTGTTGGCACTCCATCGCTTATGATGTCGAGGGTTCTAGTTGATCCGATCAATGGAACAGCCTGCTCGTGGAATTAATGTGCAAGTGGCAGAGCACTCCACAGACACGTGGGATATTCAGCATGACACAGTGTGACAAGGCTGACCCTTTGAATTACAGGTACAACAGAAACAGGAAGTAAGAGTGAGAGAAAGTTGTGGTGAAAGAGTACAGCAGGGTTTGCCACCATCCCCTGCCGGAGCCTCGTAGAGCTTTGGGTGTTTTCGTTCAATAAACGCTCACAACGCCCGGTCTGGGAATCGAAACCGCAATCCTATGACCGCGAGTCCGCTGCCCTAACCACTGGGCCATTGCGCCTCCACACTAACTACATTTATACATACACATACACTCAATCACAAATGTATATATTGTTTTGTTGTTGCTGATGATGATGATGATTGTATACATAGAGAACAATTCATTAGATAAATATGATATATTGAAGACGGGACTGTGTTCAAGTTGAATAATTTTTTATGAGCTATTTTTCACATTTGACTTTTAGTCACATACAAGGGAGTCCTGAAAAGTTCCTGATTATAAAAGGTATTGGAAAATGCATGATTCTTTTACTGGACTTAGAAAACTGAAGGACCACTGAAATAAGCGTGTGAAATAAAATCATAATTAACTGATCCTCCTGTTATCCCTTTTACCCATAGCCAATAACTTTTCAGCACCCCCTTATATATGTGTGTGGATGTGTGGGCGTGTATACATATACATATATGTATATATATATATATATATATACACACACACACACACACGCAGACAAACATATATATCTAAATACGAGTGAGTAGACAAACAAAAGAAGGGCACTCAACACATTTATTGGAAATTGCAGGTATAGATCAAAACAGTTTGATTCAAACTCCTTGGTAGTCTGAATCAAACTGTTTTGATCTCTCTCTATCTCTCTCTCTCTCTCTCTCTCTCT
>NC_068983.1:112585607-112586877 GCF_001194135.2 Octopus bimaculoides
TATATATATATATATATATATATATATATATGTATGTATATATGTATATTTGTATAGATAATGTGTGTGTGCATGTGTGTGAATCATTTCTTGCTTGGATATTGGCAAGAATGAATTTACCATTTATAAGATATCACATAATATTATCCCATGACTACTTTTATGAATTTCATCAACAATAACATGGAAGATAATTGCCAATTAGATGTTTCAAGTGGTTCATGAATTAAGTATATGCCACTATTTTTCTTTTGATGTATTGATTCTAAAATAAGCATATGAACAGATCTACTAATAAGTACATTCTGTATTATTAATTCCAAATATAAATATGGATTTACATGATATCTATGAAAAGTATGCATGGTCTTGTCTACACTAAATCTGGATGATACCCAAGTAGAGAGAAATCACATCAGTTGTCAAACCTATGCGATTTCTATACAAATTCAATCTTTAAAATTATTCTTGATCAACACAAAATAGATATTTTTATATCTTCTAATACTTTTATATTAATTTTTTCATCTTTTTATTTTTGAATAGATAAAAGTAGTCAACTTATACATAAAATGCTCAGTGATGTAAGAAATTGATTTACAGTTCATTTGTTATATGAGTTCATTTATTATATAAGATGAGAGGATCATTCAACAAGAGCCATCTCTTGACTAAGAAAGTTGGCAGACTTTAGCATTTATCTAACCCCAAGGCCAATTTCATGTCACTGAATGATCTATTTATGGAATATTTATGGGTTTTAACAAAACTCCATTTTATCTAATATCTCTGCAAGGAGATATTCTTCATTCTTTAAATACCAAGATATATCCTGTAAAAATGACAAAATATTCGCCGCAAGAAATATATAAGCAAAGACTAGAGCAACGTAATAATAACTAAAACCCATATTAGATTTCTACTCATAGGTATAAGCATAAAAGTGTGATTAAGGAATTTGGTTCACAACTATATGGTTTCAAGTTCAGTTCTAATGTGTGCCAGTCTGGGCCAGTGACTTATACTATAGTTCTGGCCCAATCAAAGCCTTGTGAGGGAATTTGGTAGACAGAAACATGGCAGCTGCCTGTCCAGTAGTGGAACTGTGAGCCTTTTAGTTATAATGTATTAAGGAATATTCAACATTAACCTATTGAGTTCTGTAATTTATTGGTAATTTGATGTATGTAATTTGATGTATGTATGTATGTATGTATGTATGCATGTATGTATATATATATATGTATGTATATGTATGTATAGATCGGAA
>NC_068983.1:112586887-112615177 GCF_001194135.2 Octopus bimaculoides
ATATATATATATATATATATATATATATATATATATAATCAAAATAAGCAGCAGAATAGCAAGTCATGATGTTGTACAACTGTTTCAAGCGGCTCCATTTAATTGAACAATGCAGTCATTACATGAATTTAAATTCAGTGCCATCATCAGCTGCACAAATAAATAAAAAGAATTTTAGACAGTTGGATACATTAATATAATTTTTCTCAAATACTTTAACAGAGCAATAAGATGGATGAAATTCAAGTTGTTGCTATCATAGCTAAGAATAGACTACACTTCCAAGAATCACATGAAACCCATTGGGGTCATAGCTTGTAAAGGATTGTGATTCATTTCTAATTCGTTTATCTTTTTATCAACTACTAGTTTATGTGATTCTTGGAAGTGTAGCCTATTCTCAGCTACAATAGCGACAACATGAATTTCTTCTATCTTCTTGCTCTGTTAAAGTATTTGAGAAAAATTATATTAATGTATCCAACTGTCTAAAATTCTTTTTATTTATTTGTGCAGCTGATGATGGCACTGCATTTAAATTGATGTAATGATTGCATTATTCAATTAAATGGAGCCACTTAAAACGGTCGTACTGTATCACTACTCAATATCTTGTTGCTTATTTTGATTTTGTTCACCTTACTTTGACCTATGCGGATAATACCAGACTAGATTATTTTTTCTTACAATTCCTGTCTGTCTCTTCTCTTGTTACTACAACAGCATTTTCTCTTCTGACCTAACAATCTGAATGTATTCCTGTCATACTTCCCTCTTTTTGTCACTTACACTTATTCCAGATTCAAGATTTTACTTTCCTTTCCAAGACTGCATACCCCTAAAATTCTCTTTCTACTAATGATTTTTCTGAAAATTTGACTTATAAGAGTTCAAGGCGAATATCAACTATATTAATCTAACTAATGTGGGAAGACATGGATAATGCTCTTGTTCATATAAGTTATAAAGAAATATAACAAAAATAAAAATTTCTTCATTTCATTAATTGACTAGAAACAAATAAGCAGTCAAAAACAAGACTGTAGAATTCATGTTATGTGACTCAATGACAAACATAGTTGATTCATCATTAACATGGTTCCAATATAAGCATTAATGTAGTAGATAAACATCATTAATATTGATTTCAAATTTTGTCACTGGGTCAGTGGTTTAGGGAAAAGAGCCAAGTCAATTGAATTGACCCCAGTACTCAACTGATACTTTATTTTGCCAAATCCTAAAGAAGGAAAAGCAAAGTTGACAGAATTAGATTCCTCGACAGAATTAGATTCAAATTTTGGCTCAAGGCCAGTAATTTGGGGGCAGTAGGTAAGTCAGTTACATAGACCCTAATGCTCAACTGGTACTTCTTTTATCTACACCAGCATAAAAAGCAAAGTCAACCTTGGCAGAATTTGAACTCAGAAAGTGAAGATGGAGATTGTAGAAATTGAACATTAACTGCATTGATCTTACTGGTCTCACTTGTTGTTGTTGGCACTCCATCGCTTACGACGTCGAGGGTTCCAGTTGATCCGATCAACGGAACAGCCTGCTCGTGAAATTAGCGTGCAAGTGGCTGAGCACTCCACAGACACGTGTACCCTTAACGTAGTTCTCGGGGATATTCAGCATGACACAGTGTGACAAGGCTGACCCTTTGAATTACAGGCACAACAGAAACAGGAAGTAAGAGTGAGAGAAAGTTGTGGTGAAAGAGTACAACAGGGTTCACCATCACCCCTTGCCAGAGCCTCATGGAGCTTTAGGTGTTTTCGCTCAATAAACACTAACAACGCCCGGTCTGGGAATCGAAACCGCAATCCTATGACTACGAGTCCGCTGCCCTAACCACTGGGCCATTGCGCCTCCACCACTGGTCTCACTACAACTACAATAACTATGAATATACTTGTTTTTGAAAAATATCCTCTTCCTCTAAATAAACAAAGGTGAAACAACTACTTCAATATAGTTCTCAAATAATAAAAGTTTTCACTAACAAATAATACTTCATAATCACTAAATAGTTTGTTGATTTTATCATGCATAGGAATATTGTATTACATGTCAGATAGAAACTCTGGCAAACAGCTTTCACAACTAACTACATAATTGAAGAAAACAAACTCTGAGAATTAAACTAACATACCATGAACAAGATCAGTATTGCGTGAACTAAAGTAGATAGAGGGAACATATTAGTGGTTAATATCTATGAAAATTATTCAGTAAGCCTTGAAACCAAGTATAATACCATGCAATATCAATGGTGTTTTACACTGGCCATCAGAGTAATTTATAAGTTTATATGACTCAAGAGTGTTCAGTACAGTTTAATTATCGAAAGATAATTCCCAGTACTTGGGTAATGTTAAACCAAGGTTACAGCTGCATAAAATTTATGACTTTAAACTGGTGCAATTTGTGTCTTTTTATTATAGTTTTAAATCTGCCTTTTCCTGATATTATAGATTATATATTTTTTACTATATTTTAACACTATGCTAGTATTTTGTATTTTAGCATTTTAGTTGCGAGACATAATCTGGTAATATATTTAAAAAAATCAGAATGAAATAAATGTCATCATTAAAAAAAGAAAATAAAAGAAAATGTGTTTAAAATTTATTGAAAAATATTGTCAATACAGTGGTGGACAAAATACCTGGTGATATGTGATTCTGTTCTTTGTATTCTCAGCTGAAATCTCACCTTTCATTCTCCTGATGTTGATATAATCAACTGTTTTTCTCAACACAAATCTTATGTGTTTGTGCCCATGCTAGAACCAGTCATTATTATTGCTAAGATGGTGAACTGGCAGAATTGGTGGTGCATAGGACAAAATGCTCAGTGGTATTTCGTCCATCTTTATATTCTGAGTTTAAATTCTGCCAACACTGGCTTTGCCTTTTATATTTTCAGGGCTCACAAATTAAGTGCCAGTTGAGTATTGGGGTCAGTGACTAGCCCCCTCTCACAAAATTTCAGGTTTTGTGCTTATGTTGTTGTTGTTATTATTATTATTATTATTATTATTATTATTATTATTATTTGTCTCCTTCAATTTTGTTTCCATTTCTTCCTAACACCTAGGGCAAAGAAGCTCACTGTATACATTGGTAGGCAATTAAAATAAACACCCCAGATTGCTCATTTACAAAGTCACGTGACAGAGAAAAGGGAAAAAAAGAAAGAAGAAAAAAATTTTTTTAATGAAAAAAAGAAAACAAAGAAAAGAAAGGGGATTATTATCATCATCATCATCATCATCATCATCATAATCATTATTATTATTATCGCTATTGTTATAAGTTTTTCTTCACTCAGTATTGTTTCCATTTCTTACTGTGTGTCTTCCTGACACCTAGGGCAAAGAAACTCAGTGTATACATTTATAGACCAATAAAATAAGCACACCAGATTGTTCATTTACAAAATCAAGATATATGAAAGAAAAGGGAAAAAAAAAGAAAAACAGCAGAAATGTAAAGATGTACTAGTTAAAACAATCTTTTGTACTTCTTGCATGGATGGTAAGCCTAGACTCATTCTCGAATAATTTTCAGTTCCTTTTTTGACTATTCCTAACACTTACAACACTCCTACAATCACCTCAAGATGTCTCATTTTTTTCAATTTCAATGAGAAAAGTTTTATATTTTCCAAGTTTGTCAAATTCTTATGCAGAGATATTATGATCACAAAGAATACTCATGTCAATCAATAAACAGACTTTATTGTTTTGGTCTTTCACAACAATATTAGCTTTGATGGAACTGTCAGTATGTACTGGAAAGTCCCAAAGAATCATTGCATTTTTTCCCTCAGTTACCACCTCAGGGCAGTGCTTATATCACTTGTCAACAGTTTTGACTTTATAATGCTGATATATCATTCAGTTTAGATATTGTCCAACTCTGTAATATCTTGATTCATACTCCACCAGTAGTAAAATCTTACATCCAGAGATTAGGTAAAGATGATCCACATCTGCCTTTGGGTGGTGCATCTTATTACAAGTCAGCTGCTTATGTATTTTTCTGTTAATTTTCTTTATTTCATTGATATTCCAGTTCAACAATACATTGAAGCTGTAAATAACAACTGGAGCTGCTAAGGAATTTATGTCTAACATCTTGCTGTGTGCATTCAGGACTGCTTGAACTCTCCTATAACACTCCTACCTAATCTTCTCTTTCATGCTTGCATGCTGAATATCAGGGCCTTTTTTTATTCCTAAATATTTATAAGTTTCTTCTTGCTCAAATTCTTTTATAATTATATCAACATCTAACATGACTGAATTTGAGGTCTTCAGTATCCTTTTCTTGAAAGTAGCTTTGGCTCATTTATCAAGACCAAACCCAATGTCATTACTGAATACTTTCACAGTACATAATAGGCCTTCAAGCTCATCCTTTCTTTTGCCATAGAGTTTTAAATCATCCATATAAAATAAATTACTTTTTTTTGTTGTTAGCTTTATACCCATACTCAGTTCTGTTAAGTTCACTTGTAAGGGGTATTAGAGCTCTGCAAAAACTTGGAGGTGAAAGGGAGTCACTTTGGAAAATGCCACAGTTGATTTTGATATTATGTGGAGACAGTACTCCATCTGAGTGATATAATTGAAGATGCATATTCCACAATGATAGATGCTTCAGGAAGTTTGAAATTACAAGAGAAATTTTGAAGATGTCCAGTGATTCTGAGATCCATGAATGTGGTATGCTATGAAAAGCCTTTTTGTAATCGATCCATGTGGAACTGAGATTTTTGCACTTGTTGTGACAGTTCTCAAGGATCATGCAATAAATTAGGAGTAGATCTTTGTGTTCATATGAGCCTCAATGGCACCATTTTTGTTCAGTGGGGAAAATACCACTCTGTTCCATAGATGCATATGTTTTCTCCATGTGGATGGATGCTAAAATTTTATACGTAGTGGATAAACAGGTTATGGGATGATAGTTCTTTTGAACTTTGGTTCTATTATTCTTTGAGAGCAGGTAAATAATACCACTTGCTAACCAATCAAGTGTTTTCCTAGGATCTCTCATGATTTCACTGAACTAAATTTTTGTACACACGGAAGTGAAGCAAGCCAGAAATTTGGCACCCCATCTTTACCAGGGGGTTTCCACTTATGAGCCTTCATGAGTAGCATCCTTAGGTCTGCTATTGTAATGTTTTCCTGTGCTTGTTCTTATAAATTTTGGTAGGATCCTTCTGTGCATCTAATCCAGTCTGCAATTTTATTGTATGTCTTCTCCTCACTCTAAATCTTTTCCCAAAAGTTTTCAACTTCTTTCATGGGAGGCAGGTCTTCAACCAATATTTTCTCCTTTCCTATTTCTCTGTAGAATGTTTTGGCCCTGGATGTGTACAATTTATTTTGCTTGTAAAAATTATTTCTCTTCTCAAATTTTTGTATTCTTTGAGTTTTTGCATGGGCATTTTGTTTCAGTTTTTCTTTTGTTGATATCAGTTCTTCTCTTTGTGACAATCTATATTTTCTCTTCTTCCTTCCTGTTCTGGATCTTACATGATTTCCAAAGATTAGTTCATTTAATATTGATGTTTCCTCTCTCATTAATTCAATATCTTTTGTAATCTTGCTTCTCTAGTTTGGATTTCTTCCCAAGTTTGTTTTTCTTTCTTTCTTTTTTATTTATTTTTTAGGCATACAACTGGTTTCAATTGCCTTAGCAGATGCATAAATAATTTCCTTTAACTCACTAAGATCAGGTTTTAATTCTTCTATGATTTCTTTTGTTACATATTTGACAATTTTAATTTGCTATTTATTTTGGCCTGTATTTGAGAGTTTATGAAGTGGTTGTCTATCATTCAAACTTGCATGTCTTACAACTTAAAGCTTATTCAGAATTTTCTGTTTCATGTCTATCATAGAATTTCTTCTTCTTCTTCTTCTTCTTCTTCTTCTTCTTACTATTATTATTATCATTATTATTATTATTATTATTATTATTATTATTATTATTATTATTATTATTATTATTATTATTATTATTATTATTATCATCATTATTATTGAGTGATGAGAGAGCAGTGCACGCCATCAAAGAGACACTGGAGTAAAATATACGAAGCCCACTATACCCATCATGATAAGGGTATCAGTCTGATAAGGGTAAACTAGGTACATGCATCACAACTACACGTGCATGACATGGTGATCTCATATCAAGATAAATAACACATGGTCTTGCAGGTGGAGTCCAGTGAGAATTTTCTTTAGGTTGAATAGCCCATCTTGCTCAAAAGGACCCTGAATAAGTTTTGTTTAAGGATGTTGAACAAAATAACCATGTTTCCAGAGGTAAATTATCAAACCCCAAAGAATTCCTCTCAGCACATGGCTATGATACTCCCCCACTACTTCTGCTTGTGATCAGAGATGCGCATAACATCAGCCACTAAGGGACATGCTCAACTGGTTAAGGTCAAACAACTGACAATCAATTCTGTGGTATTGATCTGCATATTTGCTGTAGCCCATTTTCTATACTAAGATAAAACAATGTACATAACACTTCAATTCAGTGAAGATCAGAAGCCATGAAAGCCACTATCTGGCACTGCATCAGGGCATTTATTATTATTATCAGTATTATTATTGTTATTATTATTATCATTATTATTATTATTATTATTATTATTATTTTTATTATTATCATTATCATTATTATTATTATTATTATTATTATTATTATTATTATTATTATTATTATTATTATTATTATTATTATTAAGGCGATGAATTGGCAGAATTGTTAGCATGCCGGGCAAAATACTTAATGATGTTTCATCTGTCTTTACGTTCTGAGTTCAATTTCCACTGAGGTCAACTTTGCCTATCATCTTTAAGGGGGCCAATAAAATAAGTACCAACTGGACACTGGGGTCGATGTAATGTACTAGTCCCTTCCCCACAAATTTCAGACCTTGTGCCTTTAGTAGAAAAGATTATTATTATCATTATTATTATTATTATTGTTGTTGTTGTTGTTGTTGTTGTTGTTGTTGTTGTTGTTGTTGTTGTTGTTGTTGTTGTTGTTGTTGTTGTTGCTGCTGCTGCTGTTGTTGTTGTTGTTGTTGTTGTTGTTGTTGTTGTTATTATTATTATCATTATTTTCTGATTCCTGTAGTTGTTCCTTCATCATAATGCAAGGATCTATTCCCTGTTTCTAGGGCACCAATGGATACATTGTTATTTAATGCAGAGTACCTTTCTCTAAATCTTTGTACTTCAATAATTTTGCTGTGACTTTTGTGGATGTATTTCCCTCTGAATGAATTGCTATATCTAGTATTAGCCATTTCTTTCTGTTATTATCCTTGGGTGGTGGTGGTAGTAGTAGTAGTAGTAGTAGTAGTAGTAGTAGTAGTAGTAGTACATTGGCAAAATACCTTGCACATTTTGTCAGGTGAACTTTACCATTCATCCTTCCAGAATATAATGGTTTTGACTAGTTCTGACAAACAAATTCTCCACCTTGTTCCAATGTTATAAATTGTTATTACATGCAGAAAATTATTAAGGCAGAGGTGTAGTTTAATTTTAACTTGACAATCAGTGAAATCGTAGATTTTTAAGTCTTTGGTTTTGGTAATAAAGAAGATGAAGCTGAAGAAACAGAAGAATGGAAACAATATCATATCTTCTACAAGAAATATATGATTATTCATACAGCCCTACCATCATTATCAATGTTCAAAATGGTCATAGTTAACAGAATCAGCCAAGTGTCTGATAGAATACTTTGCAGTATTTAGTTACATCCTTTTAGGATCTGAGTTGAAATTTTACAGAATTCAGCTGCTTGTTTTCTTTATGGCATCAATTAAATAAATACATGTCAAGTACTGAGGCCAATGACATTGACTTCATTCCTCTCCCAGAATTTTTCCTGTTGTGCTTATGTTAGAATTCATTTTTTATAAAAAGAAGCTAGCAACGAGAATATACAACAGACTATCCAAAATTGATTCTATGAAAATTACTTATATACTTTCAAATTAAAGACATGTTATTAGGCTAACAAAAGACATAATGGATAAAGATAACAGACAATAGTTAATGTCTTGTAAACCTTAATTAAATATAGATTATAAACATTAATGACCACTAGGGGATGCACAAGCAGTGTAAGAGACCATCTCTTCTCTAAATTCTTTACAAAATCTTTGGCCTTAGGTCTTTGGTTAAGTAAAATTTAAGAAGAGAAAAATTACTAAGGTAGGTTAAAGAAATTTAAATGCAGTCTGTTTTGATTGGATTAGCATATTTAGAGAAAAAAGAAACTATTTGTACAAGAAGAAAAATCAATATGGGTATATTGACTTCTGTTTAGATGGGTAAATGAATTATCCAATTAAATATTTCTAGAAGCAACTTGTAATATCTGTGATGTATTGAATTTAAGTACAGAGAAATTTCGAGCTTGAAATTTGCATAAATTCTATGTTATGAAAGAGATGTGTATCTTCATACATATGTCAAATACTCACACACTACTGCATATATGGGTATTTATTAATTGGAAGAGGTTTATATAGTGGTAGACAGAAAATGCTGAACGAAATGCCTTAGAATTTCAAGAGAAAGATTTGTTATTAATTACTAGAAGAAATTTTACATCATTCACTCTTAATTGAAAATGGGTAGGAAAACAGAAATCCGTCAAACAAAATTCTCCACCTACAACTATAAAGAGGAGATGTTTATGCTGTGATTATGCTGATAATGAGTAAGACAAAGTCCAGATGTCAATGAATATCATACATTCAGCCTGTGTGGGAGTTTAATTATACTGTCAAGAATAAGGGGTTTGAGAATAATGGATTTTTTCTCAGAGGTTATAGGTTGTATCAAGTGAATTACTTTAGAGATATATGTTGTCTCATCCACTCACAGTTATCTAAAAACACCCACGTAAATGATCTTCCCACACACCGTATACATTACATAAGGAAATAATAAAATCCTTTTTCTTAATATCTGCTACACTCTTTCCCCTAACTGATAGATCAGTCTAAAAATATGTTACAGCAAATGTATATAAATGATTATGAGATAGTATTTATGACTAACAGTATGTAGCAAAAATGATAATAACAAAGATGATGATAGTAACAAAGATGATTGTCATGATGTTGATGTTGGTGAGGATGAGAATGGTAATGATGCTGTTATTGACAATATTATGCTGACAGCAATGAAAATTAAAAATTTATATAAAGACACCCATATCATGAAAGAAAATGTTAATGATAATTTCAAAGAAAAATTATTGGAACTGAAGAGAAAATAATTTCATATTAACATAATTGTATAAAAGAAACATGCTTGTATCTTCACATGTCTGATTAAGTTTCTTTAAGAAAAATATTCTTAAAGAATAGCCCACTTTCTTATTTTCAATGAAGCCACCCACACTTATTTTACATATTCTAAATTTAAGCCAATGTGTCTTTGGAAATCTGTCAAACAAGTTTGCTGTAGCATCAGTAGCATTAACTCTGTAAATAGATTTCTACATTTAAGCACACTCAATAAAGATTATAGATTCTCTTGGCCAGGTAAATGGCATTTCAAACACAGGTGTATTTCAAAAATAACAATGAAAGGAAATAAATGGGGAACATTATTGATTGTTTCAATAGGAATATATATATATACACATTTGTAGGGAGAGTATAGTTGACTAAATTACACACACACATACAGATGTACACTCACACACATATATATTTACATATATAAATACATAAGCATGCACAAACATGCACACACATACTTATGTATGCACATGCATACATACATACAAAGATACTGTGTATGTATGTATGTATGTATGTATGTATGTATGTATGTATGTACGTATGTATGTATGCACAATGATCATCTTTCAGTTACTGTGTGTCAGATTCACTGACAGATCGTTGGTCAGCCCAAGATGAGAAAGAGTGGGACTGAACCTGAAATCATGTGGTTGGAAAGCAAACTTCTGAACCACAGAGCTTATGGCTGCACACACACACATGTACACAAATATGTATATGCACACAAATGTGCATGTTCATGCACACATATATATATATACACACAAATGTGTACATTCACACACACAGACATGTACACACATATACATGCACATGAATGTGTAAATGTGCACACACATATATATCATAAGCGTCATCCTCATCATTATCATTCAAAATGTACTAGGTTAGCATGGGATGAACAGTTTGACAGGATCTGACGGGTTCAAAGACTGCATCATATGCCAATGTCTGCTTCAGCATGGTTCCTACAGCTGGATGCTCTTCCTAACACCAACAACTTTACAGCATGTACTCAAGTGCTTTTTGTTCTATTTTCACTAGTGAGGTAATCATGCAGGTTGCAAGACTATGACCCCTAGAGTGGGGTGTATTTACACTAGGAGATGAGGGATGAAAGTATGAGAGGAGGAGCCAGAGCAGAACAGGTTTCCTGTTGTAGAAGCGCTACATGATAACTAACATTTTAGAAGAAAGGATGAGAAAGATTGGATGGAGCTGGAGTTAAAAAGTATGGATGGACACTCAAGGTATAAAGTGAGTGGGATAGAGGAACAAGGAGTGTTTGTATGTGTTGATGGAGTTTGCAAGAGTATATCGTTGAGTGAGAGCTGCTCCTAGTATGTACTGCTCCAGCGATTCTATCACATCAAAGTTTATGTTCTTTATTAGTCTGCCTATGATTCCATGACATCTTTTCTGTGTCCATAGCATATAGTGAGCACAAAGTATAAAGTTTATATCTACTCTTTTCTGAATATCAAGCAAGGCCATTTCCTTAAAGATACTACGGTCTTATCTTCTTTACTACCTATTAAAATTTTCGTCTTTGCTAAGTTTATCTTAAGAACTCTTGATTCTGCATTTAGTTTGCTTCCAAGCCTGAAATTCTCTTTTTAAGTCCTCTATAGATTCAGCTAAGAGAACTAGATTATCAGCATAAAGGAATTCTAATGAGTATCCACTCATAAACCCCTCTCTTATGGCCTGTAGGGCAAAGGGATATGATGAAATGATGAATATGAGAGGACTAAGGACTGAGATCTGAGACTTGATGAACTCCTACATCATCATCACCATCGTCGTTTAACGTCCGCTTTTCATGCTAGCATGAGTTGGATGATTTGACTGAGGACTGGTGAAACCAGATGGCTACACCAGGCTCCAATCTGATTTGGCAGTTTCTACAGCTGGATGCTCTTCCTAACGCCAACCACTCCGAGAGTGTAGTGGGTGCTTTTATGTGCCACCGGCACGAAGGCCAGTCAGGTGGTACTGGCTACGGCCATGCTCAAAATGGTGTATTTTACGTGCCATTCATTACTGAAATTATTGGAGACTCTCTTTTTACTTTCTACATCCTTGTGCATTGCAGAAACAATCCCCTCAAGCCATTCATATACAATTAATTTTATCAGTGACCACCAAATAACTGAACATGTTAAACCTTCAAATGCCTTCTCTTCTAGTAATGTATGTATGTATGTATGTATATTTGCTGAAGATAGCTTGAAACCATGGTATCAAATGTCTAGTGGTCTACTTTTAAATTCTGACAAGATGTACTTCTTGAAATGTAGAGATTCAGGAAAATTCCCATTCCTCAAATTTATGTATTTGTTGAAGGTTCTCAAGTTTCTTAATGAACACTATATTAATGAGTCTAAAAAATTTCAGTGTGTTCTCTTGAAAAACTGTATTTATTAAAGAACTTGAGAATCTCAAGATTTTTAATAGACACCTGTCAAGCATTGGACCTCATTGAGGCAATGTGGCCAATACTGGTGTCGTGTAGCTGGCATACCCAAGGCTGTATGGGATTTCAGGGTAAATAAATATACATGAAACCCCACCCATTTTGCCATCCCTCCAAACTGGATAAATTCTTCTTTGGGTATTGATTATATGCATTATGCATAAAAGACACGTCCCCATAAATTTATGCTGGATTCCCTCAATACACAGATATATGTGCAATACACATATTCATAACATCACCTGATTCACAGAAAAAATACACACACACATGCACATGATTTTATTTTCAACCCCATGGACTACGTCTGATGTCAAAATCTGTGAAACTTAACAATTATGTGCACACACTCAAACACAAACAAAATGCATAATGCCCACCATTCCAGTGCCAGCACATTCGTTTTGACTATATCTAAAGGAATCCTTACACATCTTGTTGCATAATCCTACACAATTACTGGATCTTTCTGATTTGACAGACACCATTTTTTATTTAGTTTTAAATTTAGTGTGTTTTCTACCGAAACACTTTAAAACTTCGTATACTTGTATATTTTGTCTTATAGAACAGAGAAAAACTTTTATATTCGAAGTTATTTCATGTTAAAATTGTCATATTTCAGTAATTTCAACCAATCACTGACGTCTATTCAGCTGAATACAGTTACTGCTGTTCTTTGTCAACAATAATTTGTTCGGTATATATATCGTTAGTCCCTGGTAATCCGCTTGAATTAAGCACCAGTTATGCACTGGGATTAATATAATTGACTTACTCCTTCCCTCAAAAACCAGGCCTTGTGCCTATAATAGAAAGGTTTATTAGCTACTGCCAATATGCTTGAATTACACTATTCTACTTGTTTCAGTTGATTGGATAATAGCTAATAAGGGAATCAAGCAAAAAACAAAAGTTGAAAGAAAGGGCTTCCAAACAGTTGCTTCATTTCCTAGAAATAGCAGCCAAATCTTCCTCAAATCAAACTCAACCATCATTTAGAAAATGTCCTACTGAGTACACAGTACATAGAAAATTACTGAAAAATTGTTGAACAGATTTTCACCAAATTTGGTAAAAATACTCATAACCCTAACCCTAACCCTAACCCTAAAACCCTAAAGCTAAAACCAGTACAAACGCAAGAACGATGTCATAAGTAACAGTACCGCAGATAGTTGTTGTTGACAAACAACGGCAGTAATTTTATTCTAGGGAAAAGATCCCATTACACCACCAGAATGTGTTGCTGACAAACCACAGCAATAATTGATTTCACCTCAATAGACATCAGTGATTGGTTGAAATTACCAAAATATGACAACTTTTAACATGAAATAACTTGGAATATAGAAACTTTTCTTAACAAGGCTAAGAGAAAAAGATGTTTTATATGACACATTCTACCAGTATCCCAAGTTTGAAAGTGTTTCGATAGAAAACAAATGGTGTCTGCCAAATCAGAAGGATCCCAATTACTTATTAAGGAACATGAAGCCTTCTCCATATGTAAACACAAATTCTTTTGGTCCTTCATGTTCTTTCAGAAGTCCAAGTGGAAAAAAAAGCTAACACTTAGGATTATCACTAACCTCTAACTTAGGCATATTACTTATCTGCTACTGCCACACACATAACCCTTTGCTGTTATTAAATAAACATACACCATGAAACGTTCTCCACATGTATGCACAGTCTTTAGGTCCTTCTAGTTCTTCCACAGGTCTTTGGAATATAACTTCATTAACACTATGGATACTCAGTTCTTAATTTTAAATTCTAACTTCATTTTTAATTTTTATTTTAATTTAAATTTATTTAATTTTTAATCTCACATTTACACTTAATCATTTTTATAATATCAATCTTTAACTTTAGTTTCAAACCTCAAATCTTAATTCATTTGCTTGCTGGTATTGCATCTATTTCTAGCATTTATAGAACTAAGAGTGCCCTAACTCCCTCTTCCTCTGTAGTAAAATTGACTACCTATTATATCTAATGTCTATTATCTTTTTTATGACCGCTTTGTTACTTTCACGCTCCTCCCATTGATACATCTGTTTTATTTACCCCTTATCCATCTGTTTTTAAACTCATGCCCCCTTCACCTCCCTGGACAGGAGTACCACTCATTGTACTGATTAGTATATATCTAATACATAGCTCTTATCTACCTACTTTTCTCCTACTAGACTGTACTTTCTCCTCTTGGGATTTGTCCAACTTTGGAACTGCTAGCATCTATTTTTACACCTTACAATAGATTACTAGCTAACAATTCTCTTTGACCATGGATTTACCTAACGAATACCCAATCCCACTGGATCTAACTGGACTCATTCGGATATCTCCTCATTCTCTGGACTCAAGGAACCACAACTATTATTGTTGATGAACTTTTATTCCTGTGTTACATATGTTTAACCTATTTCTATCTCTCTCTCTCCAATGACAATCTACTCAGCATATGGACTCTTTGTTCTACATGATGTCCCAATGACTGGGATATCTCAGAAACTTGTCAGAGTCTATTGGTACCTTTCATTATATAACGAGATTAAATTTAATGTCCTCGTCAAGTTTTGCCAATTTGTTTGCCTCTCCTTTTTACTTTGATATATATATATATATATGTGCATATATATACTTACACACACATACACACACACACACACATGCATGTGTATATGTGTGTGTGTGTTTGTGCGTGTGAGTGTGTGTGCGCACGTATGTGTATGTGTTTGCATTTGTGAGTGTGAGCATATTTTGTATGGAGATGCATGTGTACATACATGTGTATTTATAAACCTAGACATGCACAAGCATTCTCACATATAATAATCAGGGAATTAATCAATCCATGGTGAACACAGCTCCTTGCAAAGATTCCAGGGCCAACGAGAAGATGACAAGATTTAAGGTAACAATTAAGATTTCTTTATAAGTTACCTCCCTTGATCTGTATATTTATTCCCAAATCCTGTACAGCCTTGTGTATCTTCATATATTCTCATCTAAAATGGAAATGGGCATGGGTTGGGTGTGGAAAGAGATATGAGTTACTTCTGATTTGTTACTTCAGAAAGGGATTCATATAAGGTGTTGTGGGAGTGTGTATCACTTAGGGAGGACATGATAAGTGATAGCAAAAAGGGTTGAAAGATATAGTGAATACAAAGAGTATAAGAGAAGGAATCATAGTTAGAAAAAAAAAAGTAAACAAATAAAGGAAGGAAAGAGAAATATGCAGTTGTTTTTAAAAAATAATTTAAAGTTTAATATACAATTACTTTGATATGTTATAAGTAGTATTGATTATCCATAGTAAGGAATTAATTCTATTTATAAAATCATTTTAAAAGAATTCAGTGCTCAATTATCCCATATATTTTTAGTAAGAATATATAGCTTGGCCAACAGTGTGTTTTGAGAAACACACCAAATAACTACTTTAGATTTTTTTTTTTTAATTTTGAAAATATAAACTAAACTTCTCTTAGGAAAAACGAATTAAGACAACTTTTCTCAATATTGATTATTTTCTTTAATTTTCATTCTCCATAAGTGTCACACATTGAAAGAAAGAATTAATTTACAAAAGCAGTAATTTTTTATTTTATTTCTAATATCAAATGAAATAAAGAATCTAATGAGATAACTGACATTAATTGTGACAACAGCAAATAGATTACCAGACTAGAGCTAGGAATTTCTGAACTAGTGAAGCAAGCAAGCCATCACCGATTCATGAGATATAGTGGCTATGAGGTTAAAGAGCTAAACTAATGAACATGTGAATAAATGGTCATTAGTTTAAAACACACAAGTCAGTTATATCACTAAGTCTGTTATGTATCTCTTATTGTTTCAATTTGTCTGGTTAAAAGGAAATAAGAAATAATGCTGGGACTTCATGATAGTATGATTAACTAGAGGAAAGCTAGTCAGCTACAAAAATGATAGCTCCAATAAAAATATTTTCAACTATTCTGCACAATAGATATATATTCTTACTTTTATTTGTTTGAACCATTGGATTGTAGCATGCTAAGGTGCTGTCTTGAAAAAATTAGTCAAACAGATCAACACCAATAATCATTTGTCAAATCTGGTACTTATTCTATTAGTCTCTTTTACTGAACTGCTAAGTTATGAAAGTGCAAACAAACCAATACTGGCTGTGAAGTAGGGATAGTGTTGGTGGTGGTGGTGGGGAGCAAACACAAGCACATAAATACATCATATGACAAGCTTCCATACAGTTTTTGTCTACCAAATTCACTTGCAAGGCATGTGAAGATGCGTGGCTTAGGGTGGTTAGGGTGTTGGACTCGTGATTTCAAGATTGTAGTTTTGATTGCTGGACTGGGTGATGTGTTGTGTTCTTGAACTCTGCACTTTATTTCACATTGCTCCAGCCCACTCAACTGGCAAAAATGAGTAATCCTGTGATGGTCAGGCATCCTGTCCAGGTTGGTAATTTACATGCCATGGAAACCAGCCCTTATGACCCAAGAAAGTAACTTTACTTACTCACAAGGCATTGGGTTGGCCTGAGGCTATAGTAGAAAATACTGGCCAAGGTGCTGCACAGTAGGACTGAACCTCAGACTGTGTAGCTGCAAAGGGATCTCAGTTACAAAGCCATGCTTTCATCTAATCATACCTTTGCATAGCAAGATAAAATCTGAAACTATTTAGCTTCTATTGCTAATGACTCTTAGATAGGAACAAATGTAACAACTTCATTTCCTTAACTTTATGATGATACAAAGAATAATTAATACTAATGTTATCTGAATTAAACTATTGATAAACTTTGAGTTTAGAAGACAGGGCAAAGCCTTTGTTCAATTCTTCTTTTCTTTCTGCACCATCAGTGCAAAGGTGACTTCCTTGAGGAGTACTATGTGCTTATCATGGAATGTTATGTGAGAATACAAAAGTGATATTGCCTTCCTTTCAGTATTTTAGCCAAGTCACCTCCTTGTTGGTTAGATACACACAAATTTTGTTATACCTGCCAGAGCATTCAGAACACAAAGAGCCCGAACAAACACCACAAAGTTTTTATATCCTGTGCTCTGACAATTCCTTCAATCTATCACCCTGGACTGGCACTTTATTTTATCAATTCCAGAAAAGATAAAAGAAACAGCTGACTATGACATAATTTGAGCTCAGACATGAAAAACTGGAACAATTACTTCATAGAGTTTCGTCTGAAGTTCTAATGATTCTGTTTATTCACTACCATCTAAACATTGAATAGGTTTCAAATAAGAATAGTGTCAATTATAGAAGACAGTGCAATTGGTAAAGAATACTGAAATGTCTAAAAGAAATTAAATTATTGTGACAGCTGGCTGAAATATTTCTTGTCCAACAAACACAAAATTGTTCACTCACTCAAAAATTGTGTGGCTTAGGAGTAAGGGAGAAAACAAAGTTTCATACTGTCACTGGTTATGATGTTGCTAATGAAGTTCATTATCTTGATTAATAGAGAATAGAAACTGTGGAATTAAAATTACACTATGAAGAATATGTGAAGTCAAGCCATTGAAATGTATTACCTGAAGCATTAGTCTTTTCTTCTTCATGGCATAAAATTTATTCCACACACTTTGAACACATTTTATTACTATTCGTAGGCATAGAACACCACTAGTTTCTTCATATTTTATTGTTTTTCTATACTCCTCATTAGTAGGATTGTACCATCATCATAAATAATTTTCCTTATCTAAAAAGAAAAGGATTAGAGCAGCTTATACAGCAACAGACCATGGTTGTTAGATATTTAATAATTGTATCTAATCTAGACAGAAGGACAGCAATATCAAGGGAAGAAAGTTAGTCATTACTTCAACCTCTGTGTTTGTTTGGTTACTTTATGATGTTGACCTACTTTATGATGTTAACCTGAAAGGCTGAGGTGACCCTGGCAAAATTTTAACTTAGAACATAAAGAGCTGAAACAAATGCAGTCAAGAATTTTTCCTGATGCTCTAACTATTTTGTTAACGATGCCTACTTCATTACCACTCTACAATAGAGCCTCTATATTTATCACTCAACCTGCTAGAAATAGTTGCTAAATTTCCTACAACATACTCCATACAGTTTTTTAAAGTAAAATAGGACACATTGGAGAATTCAAACTTAGATAATTACCCAGAAAAAATTGATAAGGATACTCATGATTAAAATGCCCTTTTACAGTTTTAATTGATCATGGATGACATTGATTAAAAACAGTACAAATTTTTCAATATTTCATGGTCTGATGTTTCATTGTGCTTGCACAGAAATCAAAAATTCTCAAACACTTTTCAGTTCACTGCCATGTTCCCTATACACCTCTTGTGAAATACTTCCTTCTTTAGAGCCCTTCACATAAGAATGTGTGACACCAATCAAAATAAGATAACTAGGTAATACCACAAGAAATATGAAAACACCAATAAATACAATTTACCTAAGAAAATCTTTTGCTTGTTTAAGGCATCATAATAATACTTGAGGAACAGTAGCACATACTTTAACTGGTAAACAAATTACAAATCTTAATCAAATAACTGCATAAATGGTAAAAATCAATATTATTTTCATCAACATTTAATTAGATGGAGTAGCTTTTTATAACAAACTAATTATGAAGTGATGGCTATATTTTTCAGATAGTTAAGCTCATCTTTTACAAATTTTTATACTCAGGCTATAGATTGAAACACTTCTTATCCCAATCCATCATCCCAAAAAGAGAAACAGGTCTCTTGCTGTTAACTATCACCCAGTCTCGCTTATCTCCCTCATCATTAAAGTGTTTAAAAGGATGATGATGTCAAGAATAACTGGCTTTCTGGTGTGTAACAGTGTCCTAAACTCCAGCCAGCATGGCTTTCCTAGTGGCAGAGACTACCTAACATAACTTTTACATTACTTTGAGAATATCCTTAAAAGTTTTAGGGTAAACACAAACATTGATGTTATATATCTTAACTTCAGCAAAGCCTTTGACAGAGTTGACCACAATATCTAGCTGTTAAAACTGCCCAATATTGGAATCCTTGGTAAGCTGCTGCACTGGACACTGGATAGAGTATTTCCAGTTGAGCAGAACTTATCAAGTCATGATCAATGGAATCCACTGAAGCCCAACAAAAATCACTCATGGTGTTCCCCAAGGGAAGTTCTGGACCTACTTCTTTTTATTGTCTATGTAAATGACATCTCAAATGCCATCAAACACAACAAAATAGAAACATTTGCAAATGACTCCAAGATGAAAAACTTATCAATTGAGAACACTGAAGGAAGCTCTAGTTTGGTCAGAATGCTGTAAGTTAATGAGCAGACAGAAACAATCTGCTGTCCTAATCCACCAAGGGAAGGTATGTCAGAAGAAAGTAATTCAACAATGCGGGTTAATGAACCGTAAGACGTGTGGCCAGAACCTCCTGGAAAATAACCATAGCAAGGGACATTCCACAGTTGAATTAGAACAGTCACAAACAGTGAAAGAAGACATGCACCCAACACCAGAGCTGAAGACACCTCCGAAAGGGGGTGGCCCCGCCACGTCAAAACGGTAGAGGAGTAGGGGCCGAAACCAGACGTGGTTCCTCCTGATGATGTCTTGAGCTAACTGGATCCTATAAAGGAGCTGTTGTGGTAGCAGACCACGAAACATGGTTGAAATTCCTTCCTGAAAGAAAATTTGAACTCGTGCACTTTGGTAAAGAAAATATGTTCTCCTCCTTCAAGAGAATTACTCAGAGCATCCCTATAGTATCAGAAGCTTAGGAGCAATTGTTGAACTAGGGCACTCACATTAATAATAAATTTGATATAGCTTTTGTGTTGAACTCCTGGACCCTCAGAGCTTCCTGGTTCAGAAAGCCAGTTATTATCATTCCCCTTTTCTCCTTTCTACTGTCACACTAAAATTACTGCTGCCCACTGTGGCTTCCCACACAAAACACTGAGAGAGCAATCACTGAAAAGAGAAATAAAAGGCACAACTGATCTTGATTAATGGGACCACCTAAGAACATTGAAAGTTTATTCTCTCCAATGCTGCCCTGAGCACTATATCATTTGCACAATGATGAGAATATACCATTGGCATTGCCCACACAACCTTGGTAACAGATTCAGAAATCATATAAAACTGGTTTGTTTAAATTGTTAATGAAAAATAAGGATTAAATTTATTCCAGAATTAAGTTGACCTGTCTTCCTTTCCAACCAAACCCATCTATGAGCAAAACGTCTTTCATGTCTTGCAGAACAAACAAAAGATCAATCCGCAACATTCATAATTTCATGCTCATTAGAACATAAAAAAGTTTGTTGTCTCATAATTTTACACTGCAATGAACAACTATGCAAATCATTGTAGCAGCCATAAACAAACCCTACATAATCCTATGCCATGATATAGACAAGACATAAGTATGAATAAATTATAACTAATATTGTTTGAATTGTAAGAAAAAAGTCTTCAAATATTTCAAATATGTCAATTGTCAGCCATCCATCACAATTCAGTGTTGCATTGTATAAACCTTCAAAACTTACTTAGGGTATTATAGTCGTAGCAAAAAAAGTTTGGAACATAGGTCTGAAAATTAGAATTTTTATATTGAATTGCCAGTACTTTTGGCCGATGGCCAAAAGTTTGAAATATAGATCTGAAAATTACCAGGTAAGTATATCTCCATATATATATATTGAATTGAATTGTACTTGGGCATAACAATTTTAATTAAAAAAAAACAATGTTCTTAACTTTTCGCCATGACTGTATGTACATTTTACAATTGTCGTGGTACCCACCAGCTGAAGTCATCTGTTCAGTTTATACTTGTTAAGGGACTTGTGATAATGTAATAGTCATTATAGAGAGACATTAAGAACCATAAACAGCTTTAGAAATTTTCAGGTTTGGCTGAATATAAGTAAATATGACAGTTAAAATTAACTGTGCAGTCCCTGATAAAGTAACATATTGATATAAGAAATAGCACCTTGGGAATAGTTATCAAAGAATGATAAGTTAAAGAAAGAGTTTCTATGCAAACTCTGCTAAAATAGCATTCACCTGGGCAAGTGTCTTCTACTATAGCCTCGGGCCGACCAAAGCCTTGTGAGTGGATTTGGTAGATGGAAACTGAAAGAAGCCCGTCGTATATATGTATGTATATATATATGTATGTGCGTGTGTATGTTTGTGTGTCTGTGTTTGTCCCCCCAACATCGCTTGACAACCGATGGTGGTGTGTTTACGTCCCCGTAACTTAGCAGTTTGGCAAAAGAGACCGATAGAATAAGTACTAGGCATCTAAAGAATAAGTCCTGGGGTTGATTTGCTCGACTGAAGGCGGTGCTCCAGCATGGCCACAGTCAAATGACTGAAACAAGTAAAAGAGTAAGTAAAATCCTTAGCTGAGCAGAATAGCAAAATCTTTATCATCATTAAAAGAAGCATTACATGTTTATATCTCAATCTTAAGGAAACATGTGACAAAGGCAGAATTGGTATGGAAAGGTTGCCAATCAAATGATTCTTTCATAAATTATGGCTATCATAGATGTTCCAAGCATATTCTTTGATTAAAAATGTTTACATCATATATAATATATATATTAAAAAAAACCCAGAGCTACTCAACATTAATTAGTCCTACAATACTGTTCATGTGACAATGACTGTTTATAGATCATTTGACTGTGTATAGAATATTATATGAATATTTCATCTAAATTCTGGTGTGAATTTTTCCAGATTCAATTTTCACTGAATAGAAAAAAATATATATATTAAAAACATTTGAATTTTAGCAAATTAAATTTTTTATTTTATTTCTTTTTAACTACACTTCTTCCTTTCTGATTTTATCGCATGAAATTGCTTCACAAGAATAAATTCAAACATTATCATTTATATGGTTTGCTTGTTTATTAAAATTTATGTGGTGTTTGATTTAAAACCTATTTTCCCTATCATTTATCATTTTCAACTCAGACATAACAATAAATATTTCTTCTAAACAAACCAGGAGCACTAGTGAAATATGAGGGAAACGAGCAGAGAAAGTAAATGACAAAGTGAGAGATTGTATACAGACATACATACGCGCACGTGTGTATGTTTGTGTATATATATATATATATATATATATATATATATGTGTGTGTGTGTGTGTGTGTGTGTGTGTGTGCATACATACACATAGACACACAGACACATATATATATAGATCAAAGTTTTATAGCTGATATCTGCATATTATTTATTGCAAATACTTACCAGTCAAGCACATTCTTTGCAATTCTGCTAAAAAATTTGTTATTGAAATACTTCATTCACTTTAGGCTAATGAAATGTTTTATGCAAGATATTATCTGTTTCTGGATAAATCCACTTGAAATGAAGAAATACATTTAGTGATACATTCATCATATTTACACTTACCATTGACAAAAATAAATCAAAAAGTAGCAATATAAGTGCATGAACCCATTCAGATTGCCAAATTAAATTATTATAATTACAAAGCTAATGCTCTTGCAAATAATATAAGCACTGCTGTAGACCCATTTTACATCTGATGCTAAAGGGCTTTCAGTGAAAAGGAAATTTTTCTCACTGATATTACTTTTATTGTTCTTTTATTCTTTTATTTGTTTCAGTCATTTGACTAGAGTAAATTGACCCCAGGAATTATTCTTTGTAAGCTTAGTACTTATTCTACTGGTTTCTCTTGCCGAGCCGCTAAGTTACGGAGATGTAAACACACCCCCATCGGTTGTCAAGCAATGTTGTGGGGGGGAACAAACACAGACACACAAACATATACATACATACATACATACATATATATATATATATATATATATATATATATATATATACGATGGGCTTCTTTCAGTTTCTGTCTACCAAATCCACTCACTTCTGTCTACCAGATCCACTTTGGTCGGCCCGAGGCTATAGACACGAGGTTATAGACACTTGCCCAAGGTGCCACACAGTGGGACTGAACCCAGAACCATGTGGTTGGTAAGCAAGCTACTTACCACACAGCCACCCCTGCGCTATTTGAACAAATGGAATGAATGCATGCATGTTAGTAACTAGGGTAAGTGACAGGGAACCATCAGCTTCAGATGAGTTTTTAAAGGCTATATAACATATCTTGAGTGCATTTTCTCTCCTTTTGTACAGCCATATTTGTGTGTGGATACATGTGTGTGTATATGCATGTTTTCTTTCTTTCTTTTTTTTTATTCAGACAATAAACAAATCAATGTACAGATCCATGTATAAATAAATATAACTCCAATCCATTCAATTATTGCTATTGTAGACTTCCGAATTAGCTTGTGCTTATTTTTGAGCTAAGTAAATTTAAGTGAGTTCTATTGCTCTGATGGAGGACATAATTCAATATTTTTGGTGGGATATAAACTGTATATTTAATTTGTTGGCTATTTGGACTGATTGTCTTTGGATTTCCTATTTCTATTTATATGCATATATAAGGACAATAGGAGATGATTAAAGAATAAGCTGGTCAAAATAATTGTCTGTACAGAAATATAGTAGAAGTGTTTAATTGTCTGGAAGATACAATTGTTTTAGCAAAAACAGATCTGAATTCTATCAACAAGTAATTACCATTGCATGGCCCATGTGTTTTATATTCTAAATTTTTATGCAAAAAAAAAATTAATCTACTGTTGTCCTTTTATGAATGTAGAAATTATGTACTATAGCATGTGCAGCAGACTTGAAAGCAAGAAATGAAGTAATGAACAAAATTCAGGTAATATTATAGCGATAGAACCTTATAATACTACTTGAAATATCACACTCAATTGAGTTATTGTTAAGTTACCAACAAAAGTGAAACATTGACTAATTGGACTCAGGAAATTTGTTGTATAAATTATAGACCTGGAGAGTTAAGGTCTATAAAGAGAGTTAAGCCAGTAGATGATTTACACAAATATGAGCAAAAAAATGAGTAGGAATTTGCAATATATCAAGATATCAATGATGGAAGAAATTACTATACCAATGTAGATAACTTATTGATATAGATGATGAAGTGGGGCCATCCACTTGGAAAGTAAAAGTCAATTTATACTAACATATTTAATGTAGTAAGTATTTTGGTGATACCCATTTTTCATTGAAGAGATCATAAGACCACAAGTCCAGAGTTATTGCTTGCACTTTCAAAATAACAACTATAAAATTGGTCAATGAGTGATATTTTTACTATTCACTGCATAGTTATTTCTTGTTAGCTTTTTAAAGCACACTTTCTTAAGTGTACCAGCACTTTTATTTAACTAATGATTTATCTGATATTGTCCACTAAATGTTACAAAATATTGTGATGGAAAAGGAATTGTAAACAAAAAATAAAAGTTGAAATGAAATGATCAAATATTTTTGAAAGATTTTTATTATAGTTGAAAGGAAAATAAAATGAAAAAGATTGTTATGGAAACAATATTTCACTATATTCACTGTATAAAGCAAACAGTTAAAAGAGACTAATGAGATTATTTTAGAGAGATGCACAAACATCAAGATGAGTACTAGTGATTCTCCTAGAGAGTTACTAAATATTTAAATATAGATACTTGAACTATTGAATTGAACACATAATAGAGTCAAGCCATCATCATCATCATTATCATCATCATCATCATCATCATTTTTCTATGCTTACATATTTCAGATGATATTCTATGTCTGGATGTCCTTTCTGTCACCAATCCTCCCCTGTTATTAAGTAAGGTAATAGTTCCCTCCATTCTTTCTATCTTGAATAGCATAATGGCTAGATATGATTTCATGTGACACCACTTACATGACAGTGACACTTGAGCACATCTGAGCATGGTGTCAAAACAAGGAGACTTGAAAACATGCATGTACATATTTATGTATGTATATGTTCAATTGGTTTCTTTCAGTTTCCATCTATGAAATTCATTCCCAAGGCTTTAGTCAGTCTGAGGCTATAGTAGGAAACAATAGTCAAAATTTAACTGAGAAGATTTCAAAACTTAGAGAATGAACATCATCATCATCATTTAATCTGTCTCCCATTTTGGCATGAGTTGGACAGTTTGACTGGAGCTGCTAAGGTCAGAGGCTGCACTAGACTCCATTGTCTGTTCTGGCATGCCTCTTCTCACACCAACCACTTCACAGAGTGTTAATAGGTGCAGTTTAGGCAGCACCAGCAACAGTACTTTAGCATGGCACCAGCATGAGTGCTTTTCGTGTGGTGCCTGCACTGGTATCGATTCTGCTGTGGTGGAATGAAGTCTTCTTGAGAACAACACTGCACCAGATATCTCAGTCGTTTTTCATCTCCTTCGTAAGGCTTAGTGTCTTGAACTTGGCCTTCAATACTTCACCCCATGTCTTCCTGGGTCTCACAACTTCCATCCACCTATGCATGCGATTTTGAAAATCTTAGCACGCTATTGCAGAAGATTTTCATCCTTCAGGTCAACATTAAATGTAGAAATCACTTAATTTAATCCAAATGCCCTACAGCTATTATTATTACTTCTGTTATTTTAGGATTTTCTCTTTACTTTTATTTGCTATTGATGGCTACTATACTGAAGAATGAAAAAAGTTTATGGACAAACATGACAGATTAGCTGTCCTGACATAGCAGAAAGATGGTGGAAGAAGAGCGAATCAAAATCATAGGTTGCTACTTCTTTGATAATAAATAGGATTAATTTTCTAAGTCATTCATTCAAAAGAAGTTTTAGCTGTCTGTAGTTAAAAATTGAAGCTTAAAATTTATAGATTGCAGTTCTGTCAAATGTACTTTTGCTGGAAGTGGATGAAATCTGACACTAAATATGATTTTAAATTGCACATATTTATAGTGAAGTTGTAGTAATGGCATTGAGAGTTAGACTATAGATTAGTAAGAAGTAGTATGGGCTTTTATAGATAAATTTGATTTCTAACTCATGACTTGAAAACTTTTGTTAAAGTTGCTCTCATAATTGTTTGAAAACCAAAGACACTTTTGTTTTCTTCTTATAACAGAACCATACAATTATGAGAATTGTTTATTTTGAAAAGATTTTCTTTTTGAAGAATAATGTCATATATTTCAAAATAACATATTCTTTTGGTTTAATTTGTTTTTCATAAAAATTCAGCAAAATCTTGCAATTTGATATGCTGTCAATTTTTCTCTTCCTACCCTCTATCAGTTATTTTGGAAAAAAAAAAAGAAACATTTTAAAACAAAAATGAAAATAAATTATAATATGCTTTTGTTAAAAAAAAATTTCAGAGAAAAATATAAGTTTCTGAAGGCTGAAATGTTTCTATGATTTCATATCTCGTAATTGTAATATAAAACTTTTTCTTTTTCTGTTTTTCCACATATCAAAGTAATCGTTATAACGCTGCCACTGGCATCTCCTCTGCCTGCTCCATTACCACCACTGACACTGCTGCCACTACTGCTGCCACCGCCGCTGCCACTGCCGCTGCCACCGCCGTTGCCACCGCCGCTGAGACCACCACCACCACCACCTTCATCATCATCATCATCATCATCATCAGTGTCATCATCATTTTTTACATCTAACATGGTGAGTGAAATGGGATGCTTGAAGCAGTGCTCCATCTTGAGATGCCATTTCTTAGTACTGACCTTTTTAGGCACCTCTGTGATACACAGGGACGAAGAATACATCATCATCATTATCACCATTATTCTAACATCCACTGTCTTGTCTTTGCACTGGTCAGATGAGAGTAAGTTAAGACAGAGTTTTCTATGGTATTTGCTTATGGTTATTTAGCACAACTTCTTTTGAAAGGAGGTAATAATCTCCTCAATCTAGCAAACAACAAACAGTTCCAATATGCTTATGTGGAGGACTGATAATAAACGACACAAAAATGTGGCTTTTGCTTCTAAAGATTGTGCAACATATGAAAGCACATCAAGAAATCCAGACATGCTTCTGTAGTGGACTGCAAGAAAATGAAACTGTTTGCAAAGCTATTATTTACCAGTGAGCAAAACGCATGTAGATAAGTAAAATTCAAAAAATATCCACACACACACACAGATATAACCATATCCATACACACACACACACACACATATATATGTATGTATGTATATATACATATACATATACAGTAAATCTTCGACTATCATGGGTGTTATGTTCCCAAACCCCCGCGATATGTGAACCGCAATATGGTGAGGGATTATTGCATGTGAGTGTGTGTATTTGTGTGTGTGTGTGAAATTGAAATAAGAGGACAAAGAAAGAATTTAACGCATCTTTAATTAATTAATTAGTTACAATTGTTTCTGTATCAACTCTGCTTTTATTACCAGATGGACAGGGCAAATAAAGTGTCAATACTAAAGTAGATAAAAGTATGGTTAGGGGATGAAGAAGAAGCAGTAGAAGAGAAAGAAGATGAGAGAAGAAGAAAGAAGATGAAGAATAAAGAGGAGGAGGAGGAGGGGGAGGGGGATAAGAAGTACAAAAAGAAGAGGAAGAAGACTGAGATGAATAGCTGGAAGGAAGAAGAGGTGAGTGATATGGATAATAACGAGTCATCGCACAATCACCAGAATCAAATTACAATGGACAAGTGAAAAGTTATTTTGATGTAAATCCTAATCTCTAGTGATAAAATAAAGAAACTACCAAAGTGAAAGGAAGTTTGATAGTTATAACAACGACTGCACCAATACTAACAATGAGAAGAAAATAATAACAACATTACTTCTATTAATGATATTAATAAAGATAATAATATTGATTTCAAATTTTGGCACAAGGCCAGTAAGTTCAGGGTAGAAGGTAAGTCAATTACATTGACCCCAGTGCTTAACTGGTACATATTTTATAGATCCCTAAAGGGATGAAAGGCAAAGTCAACCTTGACTGAATTTGAACACAGTGCTTAGAGGTGGACAAAAGGCCACTTAGCATTTTGCCCTACATGCTAATGATTCTCATTTCTTTACTGCCCACAAGAGGCTACACACTGAGGGGACAAGGAGGGACAGACAAATGGATTAAGTTGATTATATCGACCCCAGTGCATAACTGGTAGTTATTTAATCGACCTCGAAAGGATGAAAGGCAAAGTCCACCTCGGCGGAATTTGAACTCAGAACGTAGCGGCAGAACGAAATACTGCTAAGCATTTTGCCTGGCATGCTAACGATTCTTCCAGCTCGTCGCCTTACGCTTGCCAGCTCACCACCTTAATAAAGATAATAATATTAATGTAAAAAAAATGATAATGATAATAACAACAATATGAAAGAGTGGTTAGTGTTAGGAAGGGCATCCAGCTGTAGAAACTCTGCCAAATCAGATTAGAG
>NC_068983.1:112615343-112616905 GCF_001194135.2 Octopus bimaculoides
TGTGTGTGTGTGTGTGTGTGTGTGTGTGTGTGTGTGTGTGTGTGTGTGTGTGTGTGTGTGTGTATTGCTCTATTTGACTAGCCTTTTTCATTCTTAGTTCAAATCCTGCAAACATTAGCTTTGCCTTTACTCCTTCTAGAGTAATCAACTACTGAGGGTGATCTAATTAGCTGCTTTTTTTTTACCAACTGAATTGTTGGTCTTGTGTCTATCTTAGGAATTAAAGTTGAGACTTCAGTACTGCAGTTACTTTAAATTTGTGAGCAAGTTTTTGAATGTTACCTGTGGCAGGTTTATAATCCATCTGGACCAGTCTTTCTTAACCATTTTTGACCTATGGACCTTTTTGGTTCCTATTTTACTCAGGTGAACCCTCATAGTCATTCAATGTTTTAAAAGTCCTACTATATTTTCCTAATTAAATATAATTAGGAAGTGTAGTTAACAAAAAATTGCTAAAATATTTTGTGTATTGTAGAACTATAACCAATTTATTGCACATAAATTTTAACAACAATATCTAACATGGATCCCCAAGTGCCATATAGACCCTGGTTGAGAACCGCTGATCAAGGCAAAAGATTTACTTTTTATTTACTTGACATGAAACCTAAACCTAGTCTAAGCACTGCTCCTTAATATCCATTTGTCATTCCTGAAGGTATTTTTATTTCACATGGCTCTCTATGGATAGATCATCTTGTGTGCATGTATGTATCGGTGTACATTTCTGAGAGCCTGCTCATGTGTAAGAATTTGGTTCACATTTTTCCCTGGAGCAAATTTGTTCTGTACAAATTTCGAATTTATAAAAATTACAAAACATTAAAAAAAAAACCCATAAAATCTAAATATAAAAATAAAAGCAAAGAAATTCTAATTTGAATTCAATAAAACTATAACAATGAAACAAAATATAAAATTACAGTATTTGATGAAACTCTACAATAATCAGAATCACACCAGGAAATATTTGGCAGCACATTTCCAATAATTGCAAAATTAACAAGCTTTGCAAACATGAGCTCCTTCCAAACAGCATATTACATCATATTCATTATATCGTTCCTACAAGGTCATTCAAATCACAGCATGCAGTTGTATAAATATTTCAGTGTAAATTTTCTATGTGCTATGGAAATCTGATAGACTAGGTAAGAGGAGTATTCTTATTTGTTTAGCAATGTCTATTTCTCTCAATGGGTTAGCCTGCCATATTTCATTGTCTGATGAACCCTTAAATTTACTGAACTATGGAATGTGTCAATATTTTATCCCATTGTATTCAACAGATATATCTTCTATCTTTTACTTGTTTCAGTCATTAGATTGTGGCCATGCTGGAGCACTGCTTTGAATGTTTAGCTGAATGAATCAACCCCAGTACTTATTTTTTAAGGCTAGTACTTATTCTATCAGTTTCTTCTGCCAAACCACGAAGTTACAGGGATGTAAACCCACCAACACCAGTTGTCAAGTGGTGATGGGGAGACAAGCACAGGCACAAACACACACACACACACACACACACACACACGCACACACACACACACATATATATA
>NC_068983.1:112616930-112620283 GCF_001194135.2 Octopus bimaculoides
ATATATATATATATATATATATATATATATATATATACAATGGGCTTCTTTCAGTTTCCATCTACCAAATCCACTCACAAGACTTTAGTTGACCTGAGGCTATAGTAGAAGACACTTACCCAAGGTACCATGCAGTAGGACTGAACCCAGAACCATACAGTCACTCCTTCCACACAACCACTCCTGCTCCTTTTTTTACTTTTTTACCAAGATCTTCCACTTCATTTTACTCTTTCTTTATTATTTACATTACACTATTCGATTAAAATTAGCAATATTTTCTGAAAGTTTCTTTTGATTGTTGTTGTTATTTAACTGCATGCTAACTCTTATAGAGTCTGCCTCAAGACCAAAGGCATTCCAAGCCTGACCAATTTATCTGTTTCTCTTTATTTTTGCATATATTTATAAATATACATAAAAATGTGTCCCTTTTTTGTTTTTTCAAAATAGTAGAACATGATTTAAAGTAATTTGCTTGCAATTTCTAGCAGGTCCATCAACCAAGTAGGGTCTCCCTCTTTGACTTCTCGAGTATGACAGCAGAAATATTACAAATGGAAATTAGATTCTCCTAAACTTTGACACAATCATTTTGCAAATAATTTTATTTTTGAGACAAGTCTCTATAATATTATTAATGACAAGTTTTTCTATGATATTCTTGAGAATATTGAGTGGCATCAGCTGAGAATTAAAATCAAGTTGCAGTGTCAGTTTGCTAGAAGCTTACTTTGCTGGTCTGTAGTGCTCACCACATAGCCATCTCAATATATTTTTCTGAGAAAATGATATCTTTGTTCAAATATACAACTAATGAATTCAAGATTATAAAATAAAATTGAAAATACCATGTTTCAGAAGAATATAACTATCATAATCAGAATTGTATAAAATATATACTCCATAAATTACTGAATAGCATTGAAGCAAAGTTAATAGTCAAAGAAAAAAATAGGAAGACATTGAAGTTGTAGGAGGTATCTTTGATTAACAACTACTTTTATAAATATATTTTAAGAAGTAGTAAACTGTAAGTACATCAAGATAGTTTTGCTTTAGCTATTGCTTAAATATCATTAATGTACATTAAAGAAGTCTATATCTTAAAAAAAAAATCCTGATGTAGATTTGTGAAAACTTCCAATTCTCTTCTTACTTTTAACCTGCTTCTAGTGTATATTGATGCATCAGAGATGTTGCTCCAAGTGATCAGTTACTGTACGACACTGAAGGATTATTACTGTTAATCAGGTTCAAAAAGTTCCACTTCCCATCACAAAGAGGCTGATGATATTAATGAAATAAGTCCAAGGTTTAATATTATAGAAATAGAAGGGATTTTGAATATCTCTTCTATTTTCATAACTGCCTGTGCATGTTTACTATTATCTTCCAAAGATGATACAAGAAGTGCCATTCAAATACTGGGGTCAGTTGCATTGGGATAACCCCTTCAAAATTTATGGCTGTCTGTGTAAGCACAGGTATTGTTAAGATGCTTGATCCCCAACTACATGACTCCATAGCACCATGAGCAAGTTTCTTCTATAGCTTTGGGCTGACTAAAGCCATTTTAATGGATTTGGTTGATGGAAACAGAAAGAAACCCATTGTGTACACACACACACTGACAGATAGGTAGGTAGGCAGGTAAGTAGGTAGGTAGCTAGTAAGGAAGGAAGGAAGGAAGGAAGGAAAGAAGGAAGAAAGGAAGGAAGGAAGGAAGAAGAGATTGAAGAAATTCAAGCAAATATCTCAGTAGTGCAAAAAACAGTGATGATAAAACAATATGGTACCTCCTCTTATTAACAATATTAACATTTATAGAATAAATAGAGCTTATTATAGCTACATACCTAATAGAATGTGTAACTGGAGGAACTGTGATTAATGCTCTTTAGATAACCAATGCTTGAGAAATTTAATATATAAGATCTCTGTTAAAACACTTGATAATGTCCATTAATACATAAGGCTATAACTTCAAAATCCAAGATCAGGGACATAGCCATATTGACTCTTATAAATACAAAAGAAAAGAGAACTACACTTCGTTGGCTAAGTTCATCTGGGACCTCAAAGTGTGTATGCATATATGATATTCCATTTTGGTGTTCTTTTGTAGGTAATCCTCCTCCTTACAGAGGAGGTGATAGTAGCTGTAACTGGTGCTCAGTAGCAACTATTGAAATCCTCAGTTCTAATACCAACATAATAAGCATAATAAATTATGATTTTGTTGTTCACACTTATTGAATAAAACATGCTTAAAATCTTTACATAAAAATCCTACGTAAATAACTTAACTAGGTCTGATTAAGATTAATGCCTCTGTTATCTTATTGATTCTGCAACTTCAACTTAAATTATCGTTTATATAACGTAATAATCATTAATTTCTTAACTAATCTTTAATCTAAACTTTAATTAAAGTACTTAATTTAATTTGATTTAATTGAATTATAGTAAACCTAATATTTCTAGATTTGTCTATAGATGTGGGCAATAATGATGATGATGGAATAAATGAACATTGAATTGTTTTCTAAAATGTGAACTAATCAACTTTCTCCACAGTTTTACAATTGTTTATCTTGCTGATTTTAGGTATTTGGATTTCTGTGAAGGCAAATTTCTATGCATCCAAATCCTTAAAGATAAGAATACAAGCATGTCTTACACAGGTTAGCTGAAACACATTTGCTAGGTCAGCATTGTCATCTCTTCTTCTTCTTCTTCTTCTTCTTCTTCTTCTTCTTCTTCTTCTTCTTCTTCTTCTTCTTCTTCTTCTTCTTCTTCTTCTTCTTCTTCTTCTTCTTCTCCTCCTCCTCCCCTTCCTCCTTCTCCACCACCTCTACCTCCTCTGTCTTCTCAGGTTTTAGTTTTTAACATCAAATTCAGTGAAAACTATCATAATGTCTTAGTTATTATCAAACTTCAAAAATATATTTAAAACTATTTACTTTCACATGATGAAACGTTTTTCTAAAGGTAAAATAATGACTTGCTTCTCTTATTTTTGGTCTGCCTTCCTATGGTAATTTCGTAGCATGCATGACTGAGCATATCATCATCATCATCATCATCATCATCTTCTACAGCAATAACAATGGAATCACTACCTTTTCAATTGAAATGACACTTTTATTTTTCACATTCAAAGCATAAATATATTTCCGAAGCCATTCCCCTTCAAAAAGTGTATGCAATAAAATTCATTGAATTTTATTTTAATTCAAAATGAATAATGTACCCCCAAATTTGAATGTATAAATGTCTATATCTATGATATGTTTTTAATAAAATAACTACAAAATTATTTCTTTTTAAAATATATAAGCATCTATCTG
>NC_068983.1:112620501-112625101 GCF_001194135.2 Octopus bimaculoides
AGCTTAAATTGGCGTATGCAAGTGCATGTGTAGTTATATATGTGTTATGTAAAGTTATATTCAAATATTCTCACCATAACAAAAGTTATAGGCATCTCAGAAATAATTTTATTTATGCAATTTTGGCTCAAAATTTCCAACATTATTTATGCCATTATTAGTCGTCTTCTAACAGCAAAAATCTGTTTTATTCTTGTTAAATTACTTTTGAGTTTGGGAACTTTGCACATGGATAAAATTTTGATTTAAAACACAGTTGATAAAATTTATTTCAATAAAATTTAAATATCTGCATTTTGAAGCAAAGTATAAAGAACATAGTAAATTCTAAAACTTTGTGAAGAATCAATAAAATATTTTGTTGTCACAGTGCTTTTACCTGATATGCTGAATCTAAAAACGAAATCCAGTTTTTAGCATCGTGTCTAGATTTCAAGATATCCAACTCACCCGATTTTCTCAATTTCCATAATTTTTCAGAAAAATGCATTGTTTATCTGTGAAATTTAGTATGAGTGTTTATTATGATTTATATACTATTTTGAGAAGAGTTAGGGAAAAAAACATTGAGTGATCAAAAAACGGCTGCAGCAAACATAGGTTCCAGAGTCTTTTAGCATGGTTGAAGAGCATTTAGTTCATCTGGGAAAAATCATCCTATCACTGTTTCATATCAAACTTAAACCATATCAGTTTGTTAAACCTTGGGATAAAGATGAACAATATTTTCACAAATCTGCAGTACATTTCCTAGTCTGCATGTATATCTGCATGTCATGCCTTGTACTTCATAAGCTGTTTTATCAAAAAAAAAAAAGTAACGACATTCCAAGGATTTAGTATCATAAAATTTTTATGTGATGTTAATAAATGGATGTAATTTTTGGATTCTGTGTATCAAAAAACTGCTAGTTCAGGCTCAGATCTTTTGACAACAGAGAAATGTTTTGCTTTTTGTTTTTGTTGTTGTTTTGGACAGTGTAATAGATGTATTATAACTGTATACAAGTAGACATAAATATTAACATTTTATAACCAACAATTTTGTTGAGGAGATTTAGGAATACAAAAATGTTTGAAGTTATATCTTGTTCTGACCAGGAAAATTCTAATAATACTACTCATAGATAATAATTCTCTTCTCCTCATTGCACAATTATTTCTATTGGGATTTATGATGCTCAGTGTATTAGATATGTTAACGCTTACTTACTTTTATACTAGACATATAGAGAGCTAGACATTGTGAGTATAATATTCAATGTAAATACTAATTGATTTATAACTTGATTTTTCTCAGCTTACTAGTATTTTCAGCATTCTAAGACATAGCTATTAGTATTCTAAGACATAACTATCAGATTTTTGATATGTTCTTTTCTTTATGTTTATATCCTATTTTGAAAAGATGTTGAACTTGGGAATATATGTTCTGAATTTTAAAACTTGACTTTTTTTATATCTAAAGATTGTAAACACAAGACTGTATAAATTACTTTGTGTATTTGTAAATAAACATTTCTTATTGTAAATTCAAAATTTAAACAAAGATTTACAATCGCTGTAAGACACTGTACATCTATATCTCTCATTGCATTAATTTTAATTTTAATCATGAATTAAATATAGAATTAACATAAGGCTACATTATAAAGAAAGGTGCTCATTTTGTTGACCCCAGAAAAATGAAATGCAAAGTTGATCTCAAAATAAATGGGCACAATTCAATATCAAATTTCTCTCTACCATTTCTGCTACACCCATTCTTAGAGATGATAAAATATTAATCATTAAACTGAGGAACGGATAATGCTTTTAAACGTGAAGAAACTAGTATTTTGAAGTGAAGGTCTTATTAAACATCAACTGCAAAGCATGGATAAAATTATGCTAATTGACACAGAAACAAATCTTATAATTCTGCTTATCACTCCGTTACTTAGCCTGTCCATAACACTTCCACATCATTAGTTAAGGAGCAGGGGGACTGGGAGGAGTGAGAGAGGGATATGTGAGTGGGAGGAGACAGGGGGAGAGGTATATATGGGGGAGAGGTATATATGTGGGAGGGGGAGGGAGAGGTTGTGGTGAAAGAAATATGTAATGTTTTCTGTTTTGAACTAACTATGCTTTTTCTCTGTTACTTAACCTGTCTATAATGCTTTCACATAATTAGTTGAAGGGAAAGACGAAGAGCAAAGGAAAAAGGAGAGAGAAAAAGAGGGTAAGGCGAAGAGTGAGAGAGAAAGAGGGAGAGTGTTGTGTACTAAGTCTATAAATTTGTGCATAAAGTATATAAAGTGCATTAAATAATCATCGTATTCCACTTTTCTTCACTTTTCAATGATTAGCAGATAAGCAACTATCTTTTGATACAGACACAACACAGGCTACGCTTTCAAGTTTTTTGGATAAAGTTTTCAGAAATAATCCAATAAGTTTACCATTAATTCCATGAAATATTCATGGGTCTCAATAGTATAAAATATTGTTCATCTACATCATTGATTTGTTAAAGCATAGTAAAGTAAATAATTTGTTGAGGATGTACTAAAACTGAAGCATAATTGGAATTGTCTCTCATGCTTGCTTGAACAATTAGAATATCATTACACAGTTACTAATACAGATTTCCTGTCACCAGAAAGTTTCTTGTTACCTTTTTAATGCTCTGTGCTTCGAATAAGTTTGATTCAATAACAAATAGAAAATCAGGTTTGCCATTATTAAATTTTAACCTTTGAAAAATCTGAATGACAATCAATGAAATCATTAATAAAAACTATTAAATGATGTTGTTAAGTTTAATGTAGTTTCATAATTTATTGATTAATTCTATAATTAATTCCTGTTAATTTCTTATTGTAGGTAAATGCATTTGTTATTTTGTCTTTTTCTGAATATAATTAGTCTTTATCTGTGTTAACTTGTTTTATTAAAGTCACAATTTGTGTATGCATAAGGAAGTCAGTTGTAATCATGTTTGGTGATACTAATGACAGCAGTGTTGTAGTCATTTCAAGCCCCCTCCTCCTCCTTCTCCTCATCATCATCATCCTCCTCATCATCATCATCATAATCATTGTCATTGTTATCTGCTTCCTCATTATTATTATTGTTGTTATTAAAGGGTGGTGGGATGGAAAAATTGAGTGTCAGACAGATGCCTAGAGTAATTTGCTTCTGAAGCTTGCTGTGTGAAAATCCTTCCAAGGTCAGCTTTGACTTTCATACCCACCAGGAGTCTATAAAACGGAAGTATGAGTAAAATTATTGGGGTTGATATAATCAACTATCCACTCCCCTATTTATCCACTTTCTACCCATGTGCCTATGTAAAAAAAATTATGAGTGAGATGGATTGACAGAATCATTAGTGTACCAGATCAAAACCTTTTTGAAGCATTTGTTCTTTATCTTTATGTTGAGGGTTCAAACACTGCTAAGGCCAAGTTTGCCTCTCATCTCCTGATGGTGAACAGAGTAAAGTACTAGTTAAGTACAAGCATATGTAAGAGCTAATCTTTCTCCCTTGCAATTGCATATTCTATGAGTATACACAAACAAATATATATGCAAACACATATGCACGCACACATGCACACATAGACACACATACTTAACTACACACACACACACATATATATATATATACACACACACACACGCACACACACACACACACGCACATGCACACACACACACACACACACACACACACACACACACACACACACACACACACACACACACACACACACACACACATGATATAGGTTTGGCAGTGCAAACAGGAAAAATACTCAAAACAGGAATATATGATACATGTGAGGCTTTTAGTAACAGACCATCGTAAGCGCCACAACTTAAAAACTAAGAAAAATGCAGTCAAAATTTTGCGACTTTCAGAATGCAATGTCTCAGCAAGGAATGAAGTTAGGAAGCTGGTTTTAGTCTTAAAATGACCGCAAAGATATCTTCTAATCATTCCATTTATGTGAAATATTTATTTATGCATGCATCTGAAAGATGAAACAATGACTGTGTCTTTCTCATTTTGTAGAATATACTGGTACTACAAAACGATGTATTGTATTGCATGCTTTAGTCATAATGCCTAAAAAAACCATACAGAGACCACTCAAAAGGTATTGTTTGTGTCTTAATATACTAAGGTAAGTATCTTTAAGAGGTAAGTAAGACAAGATAGTAAGATAAAAGACCATTATTGTTATGATGGTAATGAGGAATATTAGAAAATGAGCCATAGCACTGCAAAAAAAAATACAGGAACCACACCAAAGTTATTGATTGAGTGTGTGTGCTTACGATAGTGTGTTACTAAGCTCTCTGGTCCGAGTTTGGGTGAGTAAGTGTCCTGGCAACAGCATCAAGGTACAAATTTTCAGCTGGATTTTCAACCTTATTGCAAGCCTCACCAGTTTTTCCTCCCAACTTCTTCAGATTCCAGACGTTGAGACAAAGAAAATGATACACTAACCACGAAAATGGCCAGGGTGGCGCTTATGATACTCTGTTACCAAACACCACATATGTATGTGGTAAATATTCATAATATATATATATATATATATATATA
>NC_068983.1:112625174-112626215 GCF_001194135.2 Octopus bimaculoides
ATATATATCAAAATTATATCTTTGGTGAGTTAATTTGGGATTCCTTAAAGATGATGAAACCTTCATATAGTTAAGGTAACTTCAGCCAGATGAGCAGCTAGATAAGTACCTTTCGTTGAGTAACTATTACATCAGAGATCTGCTAGCTAGGAAACATATATAGTCTGAATTTTACTTGCTCAACTCAATCAAATTACATTTTTATCCCATTCATAGTGACTCAAGTACTGGGGTTGATATATTCGATTAAAAATTCTTCGAGGTGGTGCCCCAGCATGGCCACAGTCTGATGACTAAAACAAGTAAAAGATAAAAGATAAAGTTCTTTGGGACAGACAAGAAAACAGTGTGTACTGCTAAAGAGACCAATTACCCTGAATATCTCTTTAACCCTTATGTTACCATATTTGTATTGAGATGCTTTGTGTTTCTTTCAATTAATTTTAGATATAACAAAGAATTTAGTAAAACAACTTAGTTATCATTAAGTTAGTGTTAGGAGCATAAATTGTGACTAAGGTTTGGTGGAAGATTTTAATTCAGAACTTTTGAAAACAAGATATTTGTACTACAGAACCAGAAGCTGTTTTGTATTGAAAGGGTTAAAAATCAGAGAGAAAGAGGATTACTATGAACAACTACTTCAAAACCTTCAGCTGCTATATCAAGATTATAAATTTATATTTATGTCAATAATAATTGGTTCACTTGACTTTGTTGATAAATAGCTAAAAGGCAGTCTAGAAAAGCTAGGGTACTCAGAAAAATAAATCAACCAGCTAACTTGCATATTACATAAACAAACTGGAAGCAGAGCTGTAAAAATGTGCAAGAGTTTCCAGAATATAAAATTGTTTTAGTTATCTTCATTCCAACGATGGATATTTGTGTCTATGTCAGAAACCAATTCTTTACTGACAGGAAGAGTTCAAATAATTAAAAGCAGGAGAGAACATTAAATATGTGTGTGTGTGTATGTGTGTGTGTGTGTGTGTGTGTGTGTGTGTGTGTGTGTGTGTGTGTGTGTGTGTGTGTGTGTGT
>NC_068983.1:112626788-112630130 GCF_001194135.2 Octopus bimaculoides
GAGCGAGATCGTTGCCAGTGCCCCTGGACTGGCTTGTGCGGGTGGCACATAAAAGACACCATTTCGAACGTGGCCATTGCCAGTATCGCCTGACTGGCCTTCGTGCAGGTGACACGTAAAAGCACCTACTACACTCTCTGAGTGGTTGGCATTAGGAAGGGCATCCAGCTGTAGAAACTCTGCCAAATTTAGATTGGAGCCTGGTGTTGCCATCCAGTTTCACCAGTCCTCAGTCAAATCGTCCAACCCATGCTAGCATGGAAAGCGGACGTTAAACGATGATGATGATGATGATGATGATGTAATAATCCAAGGAAAATGGGAATGAAGAATATTCAATATTTCTCTGGCTTCACAGTCAAAAACCCAATTTTGCAGAGAAAAAAAACTTCACAGATTACATAGGTATATATTAAATTACAAAAATGAATAGAAAATGGGGATGTATAACAATTGGCAATTAAAATCTATTAGCATAAAAGTATATTGTATTATACTCTTATAATAATACAGTATAATCAGGGCCACTGTGTGGCCCCTGTGCCAGTGGCATGTAAAAAGCACCATTCGAGTGTGATCGTTACCAGCATTTGTGCTGGTGGTACGTGGAAAACAACATTCGAGTGAGGGCATTGCCAGTGCTGCAGGACTGGCTCCTGTCCAGGTGACACATAAAAAATACCATTTGAGCGTGGCTGTTGCCAGTACTGCCTGACTGGCCCTCGTGCCGGTGGCACATAAAAGTACCCACTACACACTCAGAGCGCTTGGTGTTAGGAAGGGAATCTAGCTGTAGAAACTCTGCCAAATCAGATTGGAGCCTGGTGCAGCCATCTGGCTCACTAGTCCCCAGTCAAACTGTCCAACCCATGCCAGCATGGAAAGCGGATGTTAAATGATGATGATGATGATGAAATATTAAATATAAATCAAATACAAATGTTTCAATTCTTGTTTTTCTTTTTTAATTAATAACACTCACACTTGTAATTAAATAGATTTAAATTCAGTCTTATTGGAAATATGAATCCAAATATTCATAAGAAATTACATCAAGCAGATTCTTGGCCCAAAAACAATGAATTTTTATAATTTAATTATGGTCAAGAATTGAAACATTTGTGTGTGGTATATATTTGATATTTATTACTTATTATATTGTATTATATTGTATTAATATAAGAATATAATATATTATTATGCTAATAAATATCAAGTTTTAATTTTTGTATTGCCAGTTGTTATACATCTCCATTTTCTATTCATTTATATATATATATTATATGTGTGTGTATGAGTGTGTGTGTGTGAGCACGTGTGTGTGTACGTGTGTGTGCGTGTGTGTGTGTGTGCATTAGAACTGAAGGTGAGAAATTGTGACACAATTTTCATTCCAGTGCAGTCATCAGACGAAGTCACAGCTTCAGTTTTAGTAAAAAAACTACTTATTCTACAACACATATTGATCACTCCTTTCTCATTCGTTCTACATTGAGCAATGTGTGTTTACACACACATACACACAGACACACAGACATGCACACACACATGCACAGAAGAAAAATCAAACACAAATTTATGAAGCCTAAATATCATTGAAAACTGGTGCAACGATAACAGAAAAGTTATTGAATTTTTTTCTGCTGTTGATCCCATTTCACTCATTCATATAAGACAGATTTTTTAAAACTATATCTACAATATCAGAGTTAAATCACTGTTCATATATCTGCAAAATACTTTCTCAAAGATCTCATGCAAAATCATCGAATTTGCAAAACCACACAACATATGATATCTTGAAATAAAATCCATATATAGGAAATATATTATTACTACAATTACGACTAATATATATATATCATCATTATCATCATCATCGTTTAACGTCTGCCTTCCAGGCTAGCATGGGTTGGATGATTTAACTGAGGACTGGTGAACCAGATGGCTGCACCAGGCTCCAATCTGATCTGGTAGAGATTCTACAGCTGGATGCTCTTCCTAATGCCAACCACTCTGAGAGTGTAGTGGGTGCTTTTACATGCCACCAGCACGAAGGCCAGTCAAGCGGTACTGGCAAACAGCCACGCTCAGAATGGTGTTTTTTACATGCCACCTGCACAGGAGCCATTCCAGTGGCACTGGCAATGACCTCGCTTAAATGTTCTTATTCATGTGCCTGCGGCATAAGTGCCAGTAAGGCGACACTGGTAACGATCACGCTCAAATGGTGCTATTTAAGTGTCACTGGCATGGAATCCAGACGGCTGCTCTGGAAATGATCACACTCGGATGGTGCTTTTAGTGCTCCACTGGTACAAGTGCCATCACGATTTTGATTCACTTGCCCCAACAATTCTTCGCAAGCCGAATTTAGTGTCCAATGAAGGAGAGGTTGGCATGGGTGCCAGTCGTCAAATTTGGTACTATTTCAATTTCACTTGCCTCAACAGGTCTTCACAAGCAGAGTTTAGTGTCCAATGAAGGAAAGGTATGCATAAGTAGGCTGGCTACATCCCTGGCAGAGGCCTCGTATTATGGTTTCACTTGGCTTGCCGAGTCTTCTCACGCACAGCATATTTCCAAATGTCTTGGTCACAAGTCATTGCTTTGGTGAAGTCTAATGTTTGAAGGTCGTGCTTCACCACCTCATCCCAGGTCTTCCTGGGTCTACCTCTTCCACAGATTCCCTCAACCGCTAGAGTGTAACACTTTTTCACACAGCTATCCTCACCCATTCTCACCACTTGACCATACCAGCACAATCGTCTCTCTTGCACACCACAACTGATGCTTCTTAGGTTCAACTTTTCTCTCAAGATACTTACGTTCTGTCAGGTATGCACACTGACATTACACATCCAGCGGAGTTTACTGGCTTCATTCCTTGCAAGCTTATACATGTCCTCAGCAGTCATGGTCCATGTTTCACTGCCATGTACCATGGCTGTTCATATACATGCGTCATACAGTCTGCCTTTTACTCTGAGTGACAGGCCTTTTGTCACCAGGAGAGGTAAGAGCTCTCTGAACTTTGCCCAGGCTATTCTTATTCTAGCAGCTACACTTTCAGCACACCCTCCCCCACTACTAACTTGGTCACCTAGATAGTGGAAGCTATCAACTAAGTCTAGTTTTTCTTCCTGGAATGTGGCCAAAGTTATTTTCTGCACATTTTCAGTGTTTATTGCTCCTGAACATCTGCCACATACAAAAACTAACTTCCAAGTCAACCGTCCTTTGATATTGCTGCACCTCTTATGTGTCCATAGCTTGCACTGGGTACATCTTATAGAGTTTCTATCTATGCCTTTTCTACAGATCGAGCAAGGCCAATCTACG
>NC_068983.1:112633952-112635561 GCF_001194135.2 Octopus bimaculoides
GATGAAATACCACAAGGTAAAGAAAATACATATTCGCCTTTATATATTTAAACACTCAATATTTCATATATTCAATAAGACATATTCCATATATTCAATAAGACATTCAATACTTCATTTCATTGTACCATCCATCTTTTTTTATATTATATATTATATATTCCATATTCTATATCCCAAATAAATTTTACAAGAATATAAATAAAAGACATAAAAAACAGACAGAGTTGGAACTCTTTTAAATAAAACAATATATTCCTCTATACACGATCATACAAAACCCTTTTTTTTGTATTTATTTTTACTCACATATATATGTATGTATGTATATGTTTGTATGTATGTATTATATATGTATGTATATATGTATGTATGTATGTATGTGTATATACACACACATATACACATACATAAATGTCGAACAATGAAAATGAGTGCTCAACTCTGCATTGGTGGATAGAATTTCTTTGTTTAAGAATTAAGGCTACCTTGGTTTTATGTTAAAACGAATAGGAAAATATCTGAATATCTTAACAACTTTTCTAGTCGATCATATGGAGGAATGGTGTTCGTCTTCATTCTGGAGACACACACACATGCACACCCACAAAATTAGCATACTAGTCACAACACATTTATCTTTCTGGCTCTTTCAATTCATCTTTCTCTAATACAGACATATACCAAATTAAAATAAATTATTTTAATGGACAGTAAAAAAAATTGCTTTTCACTACACTTTGTTAGAGAACAAACAGTTTTTTAATCCTGCCAAGAAAGCTATATTTGCAATTTTATATTCTAGTAACAACAGAATGTTTTAACAACTACACACACACACACACACGCACATACACACAAACATACACACATGTATGTGTGTGTATGTATATATATATATATATATATATATATATTTATATATATATATATACAACTTCAGTCAAACAGAGCTAAATGAAGATCATTTCACTTAGACAAGTAAATACAAGGAAAGATTGATTGAAATTTCTGAAAAACATATTACATTATATCATTTCAAATCTATTTGTTGTAATTTTAGTAATAATATATTTCCTATATATGGATTTTATTTCAAGATATCATATATTGCGTGGTTTTGCCAATTCAATGATTTTGAATGAGATTTCTGAGAAAGTATTTTGCAGATGTATGAACAATGATTTAACTCTGATATTGTAGATATAGTCTAAAAAAAAAATCTGTTTTACTTGAAAGACTCAAATGGGATCAGCAGCAGAATAGGATTCAATAACTTTTCTGTTACAACTGCATCAGTTTTCAATGATATTTAAGCTTCATAAATTTGTGTTTGATTTTTCTTCTATGCATGTGTGTGTGTGTGTGTGTGTACGTGTATGTGTCTGTGTGTATGCATGTGTGAATGCACATTGCTCAATGCTGAACGAATGAGAAAGGAGTGATCAATATGTGTTGTAGAGTAAGTAATTTTTTTACTAAAACTGAAGCTGTGACTTTGGTGACTGTATTGGAATAAAAATTGTGTCACAATTTCTTACCTTAACTTCTAATACATTCACACACATACACACAGTCATACACACATATATAACAGATATATATAAGA
>NC_068983.1:112638234-112645209 GCF_001194135.2 Octopus bimaculoides
TATATATATATATATATATATTCTTTATTTGTGAACCGAGGCTATCATTGGTTTCATGTGAAGAAAAGTAGGAAAATAACCTAGTGTCTCAACAATTTTCTAGCCGATCACATCGAGAAAGGTGTTCACCTCCATTTTGGAAATCACTGCCTCCTTTAGTTCGTGGAGCTTCTCGTCAATTTTTATGAATTAAACAATAAATCAAGGGATATTACTCTTGGGTACCATCTTTTGAACATTTGTTTCCCTTGTATTTGTCTTTTAGGCAAACTGTTGTGTGGTCAATTTGTTTGCATTATTTTGCTTTTGTTCTGGGTGTAGAGTTCTTATACTTGTGTACTGAGATAGTCTGTTATTGGAGCATATTTCTTCTGTGTGTGGAGCATGTGTGCTATGTGTGTTCAAATTTCATGTTCAGGAAAGGAGCCATCCTGGTGGGATTGCTGTTCTGGGGTCAATCTATTTGATTAAAACCCTTCAATGAGGTGCCCCAGCATGGCTGCTATTAAATGTCTGAAACAACTAAAAGACACACGCACACACGTATATTACATACATGCACTAATACAGCTAGCTCTCCACATTTAATCATTCCACCGTTGAACTTCTCTGTATAAGGATTTGAAATGTAAGTTCTTCTCTACTCTGATGAGGGAAGCTCAATTTATCCACTGTTGATTGCTTCCATTATGACTGCATATTGTAATGAACTACATCTACAAGCATTATTATGGATTGCCGAGTCCCCACAAACAGCTGTTGGATTTTTAGCATTGTCTGAAAGTTTTCACTTTCTACTTTTTCTCTTTATGCATGTTTGTGTTTCATACCCAAACTGTTATATTTAATATATCTAATTTGTTTATCTGCACAATTGCCTCTTTATTTAGATATATACACTTATATATGCATACACACATATATACACACACACATATTTTCCCTTTTTCATATAGGATACAAAAACAAAGAATCAGATAATCATCTCTTGGGAGTGTTCCAGTTAGTAAGCATCTAGACAATCGTGCATTTGTTGGAGCTGGGAAATAATGAAAATGATAGTATTAAGAGACCAAGTATGTTGGTGAGTGGGTGGAGATTGCAAAATAGTATAGGGGTGAGAAATGGAAAATGAATGAGGGAAGGAGAAGTTGGCAACCATCAACAGTGCAAGTGGGAAAAAGGGAAAGTAAGATATGGCAGACAGTGTAGAGTTGAGGACAAGAATGATGATATGTTAAGTAAGTTGCAGGAGTGGGTGGGGAAGAGATAGGCAGGAATAGTGCCTGAAGAGGGTAAATGATGTATAGTGGTGGAGGAAGAGAGATAATGTGGTAACTCAGAGGTTGTAGCGGTGATTAGTACAAGTATCAGAGGAGAGAACAATATTAATGGATGAAGGATGGATAACATTTGAAATGGTTCTGAGTAATAAGAAAAGTAGGTGTTATCAGAGAAGCACTGTAGCTCGGGGAGATTAGGGTAATGAATAATGAAGTGTTTTGAGGAAGAAAGAAATCGGTCAAAGGGCCTAGTTTTGCACACACACATACATACATACATACATACATACGTGTGTGTATGTGTGTGTATGTGTGTGTGTGTATGTATGTATATATCATCATCGTTTAATACCTGCTTTTTATGCTGGCATGGGTTAGATGGCTTGACTGGAACTGGTAAGCCGAAGAGCTGCACCAGGTTCCAGTCTGATTCAGCATGGTTTCCGCAGCTGGACACCCTTCTTAATGCCAGTCACTCCAAGAGTGTAATGGATGCTTGCTATATGTCACCAGCATGGGTGTCATTAACATAACACCGGCTATTACCACAGCTATAGTTTCATGGGTGCCATTTACATGACACTGGCAATGGCCACGACTATGGCTTCACTTCACTTCTCAAGCACAGCATGTCACCAAGTTCTCGGTCACTTGTCATCACCTCCGTTAAGCTCAATATTCAAAGATCATGCTACCAACAACAGCCATGATTTCACAGTTGCCATTTATATGACACCATTAATGGCTACAACTACGATTTCTTCCAGAACTCAATTTTACTGAGGTGGAATGTTGATTCAAATAATCACATTACAATTGATATTATACCTTCATTCCATAGACATATCTTAGTTTCCTTTGAATTATTTTGTCCTGCTGTGTTAGCTACTTGCAAAATAATACTGTACCAGATACATCTGAATGACTTGAGTCAATGCATTAGTGATGTGATTCAAGATCATCTTGTGTTTGAACTTTTTCAACATCACTTACCCTTACCCAGGTAACCCAGCCAAGATTTATCAGGCCCTAAGTTGCATCTCAGCAGCCAAAGTCTGTGGATCAATTCTTTTAATCCAAAGTAACTAAGCGGTTTATTCAACAACCTTAACTACTCTTTTCTTTGCCAGTTCTGTAAAACCAAGGCGCTTAAGACCTTTGCAGAATGAGATTCTTGTATTCTCTATTGCTCTTCTTTCAACAAATTCTTCAGCATTTATACTGAACAATGACAATAAGCTCATGAAAAACACACAAAAAGTTACGTTTGTAATGTGGCTTCAATTTCTTGCTTTGCAGTTTCATTTAACTTGCCCATAGTAGTTTTCCTGAGTTTTCTTGAAAGATGAGCTATATGTCATTATTTACAATTGCTATTTCTTTAAATTACAAGAGAAATATAGTAAAAGCTATTTTTGAAATTGATTAACATCAATTTTAAATGAGTAAATTTAAAGCACTTCATTCTTTGTTTATAATGTTATCCAGTTAAAGTACTGCTGATAACACAGGCAGCATTACTGAATTTTATCAGTATGTTACCTGTTATATACAATAGTTTCCACTTCTACTGTAGACTCTCTTTATATCAGTAGTTTTATGTTGTGAAGGCACATGGCTCAGTGGTTAGAGCTTTGGGTTATGAGGTAGTGAGTTCATGTCTGAACCAGGCTGTGTGCTGTTTTACATTGTTCCAGTTCACTCAGCTGTAGAAATGAGTTGCAACATCACTAGTATCAAGCTGTATAGGCCTTTGGACAATATGGTTGGCATGCAGAGAGGAGGCTGGCATGAATGGGTGACTGCTGGTCTTTTATAAACGACCTTGCTTGGACTTGTGCCTCAGAAAGGAACATTCTAAATGCAATTCCATGGTCATTCATGATTGGAGGGAGTCTTTACTCTGTTGTGATGCAGTTTATGAATGCTAAAGACCTCATAGTATTTATTAACATGCCATTTGCAAGTGTTTTAGTCTTTCTAGGCATGCTACTCCAATAGACAAATAAAGATGTGCATAGATATGATCAATAATTATTTATGTGTAAGGTCAAAATTCCTATAAAATCATGAATGCATGCATAAAAGAAACAAAATATTATGTTTAAATGAGAGAACCTGTGTTTGATCACTTTGTATGAAAGAAATAACAGCCAAATCTTTATCAAACCACTCCTTACAATCTTAAATAACAAATAAAATTTGAAAAAAGATATCTGATTTATTACCAACTATTTAAAGCAATCATTTACTGAAAATGAAATGCTTTCTTAATTACTGCTTTCAGATATTCCGACAGCATTATAATAGAACTTAATTGTATTGTTTAAATACCAATAATATTAACATCTGTTATTATTTCTGAATTAGCAAAGAGAAATGTCAAAAAATGATGTGACATTTCAAGTACACGGAGAAGAATTTGTTGGTATTTGATTTTTAGTCATAAATTTTTTTAAATGACAGTTACAAAATTAATGAATTCCAAATATTCATAATTAATTAGCTAATGTAGCACAATTACAAAACTAAGTTGTATTTAGAAGTATTCTTTGGAATCATAAGAGCTATCAAGTCTGAGGATTGAACCTACTTCAATGAAGCACTATAAAATTAAATCTTACAATAATCAACTTGAATTTTGTTTCATAAAACACCTTCTTTATAAATGATACATTGTCAAAGATCACAAGAAGAGAGTTTTGATCTTATTTCTGCTGTTAAACTTTGAATATAACCTTTCCTAGTTAAATAGAAAGAAGGCAAGTGAAAAGCTATGGTAAATAACTAAAGTTTAAATAACTTGTGCATTTCATGGATTTGACAAGGTATTTTCATTTGCCTAAAGCTTTGAATAAGTAGTTTCATATTTGTTATTCAACTATACAAGAAGTGACATGGAGTATAGATTTAGTTATAATGCTTAAGTCATACTGCAGTAACAATGGCCAAGTACTTTTGCTTTGTATTTACTAAGTGATTACAAGGTTGTCTGAAATAAAACACAATAATTGTTAGTTGAATAAAAAAAAAAATGATATAATATTCCTATATTATATTATTCCTGATTGTATCAGTCATCCAGATACCTACTCATCAGCTTATATAATTTTTATAACAAAAACCTAGTAATCTAAGTGTACTCAGGTAACATTTCATTACTTTCTGAAAGATAATTCATTTTACCTTCTGCTGTATTAACAGGTTTTGAATGATATCACGGAACAACTTCTCAACTAAAGCCCAAAAGAAACCGGGATTTCGCAATATTATTTTATTCATTTAACATTACATGTTTACACTTTAAATGCCTTCAAAGAATTTTCCATTTGAAGCAATACATTGGTCCAGAAGCATTTTCCACTGTTCAAAGTGATACCTTTTAACACCTCAATTGTATTTTTCTTCACCTTTTCCATATCTGCAAAACATTTTCCTTTAAGGACGTTTTTTTTCAATTAGGGAAACAAGAAAAAGTTGCAGGGAGCAAGATCAGGTTAATAGGGATGGGGTAAACAAGGTCATGCCATTTTTGGTCAAAACCTGTCTCACAATAAAGACAATGTGTGAAGCTGTATTGTCACGATGAAACCACCACTACCCACTTTGCCACTGGTTGGGACATTTCCATATCACCATGTCTTGCAAACACTTCAGAATTGTCAAGTAAAATGTCTGGTTAACAGTGTGACCAGGAGGAACAAATACTGTGTGGACAATTTCTTTCACATCGATGAAACTAATCAGCGTCAACTTAGTATTGAACTTTTCTTGTTGTACTCTTTGGGGGCGTGGTGACATTGAATACTTCCAGTGACTTGATTGCTGCTTCGTTTCCAGGTCGTAGCAATGGCACCAGCCTTTGTCACCTTTGAAAAATGGTCCAGATCAACTTCCAACTGTTCTTACAGTTCATGACATGCATTCAGTCGTGACTGCTTTTGATCTTCCATGAGCAAGCTCGGCACAAATTTTAACACAACTCTTTTCATTTGCAATTCCTCATTTGTTGGCAGGAGCTCTAGAACACACCAGTCATGTCAACAAGTTCATCAATTGTTCAGCTTTAGTCCTCCAAGATCAGTTCATGAATTTTCGTGATGTTTTCATTTGTTCAGGAGGTTAATGGTTGCCCTGAACGAGGTTGATCTTCAAGTAACAAGTGACCATTCCTAAAGTGTGAAAACCACTCGTAAACTTGTGTTTAACTCATGGCAGTGCCCTTGTAAGTTATTTGAAACATCAGAACTGTTTTTACGGCCGTTTTCCTCAGCAGAAAACAGAGTTTCACGGACACATGCTTTCTCTTTATTTTAGCCATCACAAAAATTGATGAACAGGGGAGAAGCACTACAAGACAAAGACACATGGCAGTACAACTTGACTCAACGACGCTGGTTGGCAGAATGATGCCTGAGGGCCACATCAAGTGGCTTCTAGGGGCATAAGCCTAACCTTCAATGGACTTGTCCCATGAGAACGTTTCTGGTTACTTTTGGGTATCCCCTTGAATATTACTTTAAATCACAATCATGCATCTCAAACAATCACCAATCTGCTAATAAGTCAGCTAAATGCCATATCCATAAAACGTTAAATTTTGGGTGAAAGGTTTTGAATAACAAGTTGACTCACACAAAAAAAAGAAAGAAATTCAGTTGTGGAGATTCTTTCAGTCTAGTATAGCTCAGTTACTTAATTTTGTTAATTTATTACTTTAGATACAGCTACAACACACAAGCAAGTATGATATGGTGGTATGCTTGGTAACTAGGTAGTCATGAGCAGAAATTGTCATCCTCTCAACCTCCGCCTGTTGACAGAGTGTAACCACTTAGAACTGGTACACGTTTTTCAGCTGAATAAATTGAAGAAATATAAAATGAAGAGGCATATCTAAGTCACTCCCCAGTTCAAGAGCTGAACAGATGATTTTAGGATTATAAGTGCAATGTCTTGATCAACGTGAGAGCTAGCAATGTCTTAACGATTTGACATGGTCAAAGTGAGAGCTAGCAGTGACCTTCATGAAGCAGTGTGCTGAGTGATATCACTGTATTTACCTTGCAAGTTGTGAAATTTGTGCTTTTGTGATCACACGTACGCTGTAATCTGCAATTTTTGTCATGGACAGGAAGTTGGAACAAAGAGCCGACAGGAAATTTTGTGTTAAACTTGGGAAGTCTGTTACAGAGACATTGAGCATGCTTCGGTAAGCTTATGGAGACAAGGCGATGGGTTGTACACAATGCTTTGAGTGGTAAGGGCATACAACAGAGCCGTAACTCAACTAAGAACATGCTCATCGTTTTTCCACCATCTGTGGTATTGTGCATCGAGAATTCGTCCCCCAGGGTCAGAGTGTCAATTGACAGTCCAACTGTGACGTTTTGCAGCATTTGAGGGAGAATATTTGGTGAAAGCGACCAGATCTGTAGGGCACGAGGAATTTGGTTCTTCAAAACGACAATGCACCCTGTCACTGAGCTCTCCTCACTTGTGAGTTTCTCACCAAAAACAACATAGTATCACTTCTGCACCCATCCTGTTCACCAGATTTAGCACCTGTGAATTTTCATCTCTTCTCCAAAACTTAAGTAAATAAGTTATTTTTCATTAAATATAACTAGTCTGGAAACTTTTTAATACCACCTCATATATACATTTACATATATATATATATATATATATA
>NC_068983.1:112646271-112659082 GCF_001194135.2 Octopus bimaculoides
TATATATATATATATCTTTGTATACTGCAAAGATCTATTTCAACTCTACAAGCCAGCTTCACTTGAAAATATATGAGATTTAATAGACTTCTTGCATGTAGAAGGATCATATATATTTTAAATTCTTTGGAAGATGCTACAGAATTGCTAAAAAGAAAATGTCAATAATATTGATTATATCTTCTCCATGCAAAACTTCTAGCCAACCAGATGAGTATGAATATGTTGAGCACCAAGATTGTTATGTCTTTTTGTCATCTATGAAAGTGTCTCATAGGTTTATAAATTCAATAATGCCTAAGTTGAAAGATGTGCTTGTATGTGTCTGTATGGGAAAGATGTGCCTGTATGTGTCTGTATGTGAAAATGTGCCTGTATGTGTCTGTATGTGGAAGATGAGTCTGTATGTGCAATGGCTATTTTCTTTAATTATGAATATTAAATACAAAAGAGATTTTTAGAATTGATAAATTTATCATCAAAATCTTAAACACTGAAGCTTTCAGGCCACTTTTAACATCGTCCTATGAAACTAAGCAAAAGATAAATAAGAAAATAATTAAGTGAAGAAATTAATGCTACTTTCTAATGATTATCTAAGTTTCTCATTAATTATATATCCCAGTTGACAATAGAGGAGACACTATTTCTCACAAACCAATCTGAATGTCTTTGGCAACTGAACAATATTTATATTTAGTCATCTAATAGCTTTAATTATTGAAACAACTAATTATCTGTAAGTAATAGTTAAACATTCATTTGTAATGATACTGTTAAACATAAAATTTTTAAAGCTGTGTCCTTCATGACATTTCTCAATTAATGATGATTTTCCAAGACTAAATGTGTTTTAAACATAATACTCATTTACAGATTGTATTGAGCCACATGAATTACTAATAAATTTAATACTGTTACTATGTTTAAAGCTGGGACCCACTTGTAGTTGCTTGACTTGCTAGAGATGGCATCCAAATCTCCATCAAACCATATTCTATCATCTTAGAAAAGGGATACATTGGATAATATAGACTTGGATATGTTATTCCTGGAAATGACATGATGGTTATAGATTGACTGGTTGTTGTCACACTGTATTTCCCTGTGTTTAAGGCAAGTAATTTAATGCAAAACAACAAAAGTAAATGTTATGGAGTACCGTTATATTCAAGTGTAAGAAAGAAGATAAAGTTTGTTAATAATTTTAGGGGTAAAACGTTGGGGACACATTATGTTAGAGATAGCACTCTATTGGTTTAAATATGCTTGGTCTGATCAGTTTCTACTCAAAATGCGATCTGAACCCCCATTGAATAAATGAGATGGCTCTTGTTCATAAATTATTTTTAACAAAGATTTTTAGTTCTTTAGAACACTAAATTACAGTGTTTTACTAAAGGGATCTGGAGCTAAACAACTGGATCCCTGATTATATCTTTCTGATTATTTCAATTAAATTGATGTATTTGGTTACTGACACTACTTAAAATATTCTCATTATCAGTTTTCTTTAAGACTATAAAAATCTACAATTCCCCTTCTGTTAAGATTTTTTTCTTCAGAAAACAAGCTGGAAAAGTTCAAACTGAACATCAGCTGTGCTAACTCAATTGTTTACAAGTGTCTTTAAATGTCATTAGCCCTTCCCCTCCTTTTCCTATTAAATAATGATGTGATAAACTTTGCAAAATGATGATAAAAAAGTGAGCTCAAATCATGACTAAATTTCTAGAGGAGATAAATTAATGTAACACAAAAATTCAGCTGATTAAAGCTGAATTAGAACAAATGAGAAGAATGAACAAAGAAAATAATTTTATAAAACAAGATCTTTAACTCATTGTGATAAATATGAATGTATTATCGAGTAAATATACAAGATTGTATGCTTAGTGGCACAGAAAATAAAACTGTTTAGAAGATAACTGAATTAGGGACACTATCTATATGAAAAATTATAGTAAAGTTAGTGCAGACATATTTAATGCACTGTAAAACATATGTAATGTAAAACAGAAAATATTGATCAACCACTGATAACATTTTCTCTACTTGGATTTTTGGAATAGGGACTTATCAGAAAAATACATTTGCTTGATGCTATCAAATTTATTATCAAGTGAGTAGAGTAAAGTACTTGTTTTCCACTGACTTAACAAAACTGAGTAGAATATTTTGCTTGAAGAATTTGCTAACCAATAGCCATAGTTAGCTACTGATAAAAAGGAAAAAGTTCATTCATACTTTGAAATAAAACGTGTACATCTATATTTCAAGTAATGCTCAAATGCTGCATGAATGCAAATCTTATTGCAAAATTTGTATTGAAAGAAAATACTAACATATAATTTTCTGATACTAGATTGATAAAAGATCATTTATTTATAGAGGTTTTGAATTGAAAGACAAGAAAGTTGCTAAATAATCAGCATTCTACCCAGCATATAATTTCTACAGTAAATTACTATGAAGCTAGGTCAACAGATTAGTATTAACATATTTAATGCATGAAACAATAAAAGTAAACTAGAAATAAATATGTGATGAGATAAAAAGGAAAAAAAAAAAGCTATTTGTCATGAATAATATTATTTTCTTTTACTGGCAAATGTGGGAGACAAATTTGAACATATTTCAGTTCTATTCTGACTTCCTCTGCAAAATATATCTTTCACTGCACTTGTTGAAAAATAGATGAATGAATTACATAGCCAATACATTAAGTGACATAGTCAATAATTTAGAGATACTGTCCCTATAGAAAAAGGAGCCAATAGTTGACTTAGTATTACATATTCAATGAGGTAAGTATTAAAAACATAACTATAAAACAAAAAAATATTGATGTGTTGGTCATTTACCAATATCATTTCCTTTTATGTTAAGTATGACAAAAGCTATGGTTGACTGAAAAGATCAGAATATAAACGTAACAGCTATTGAATTTTTGAACCAAGATATTCTTTACCAATATTTATGATCAACACTGTTCCAGCTGTGACACCCAATCTTTTATTCAGATACTGTTTTCAGCACCACATTATTCAATGTACTTTTTGTTTTTAAGATAATAGAATGTAATTTATGACAGAGAGAGAGAGGGGGGAGTAATAGAAAAGGACATTGTGGGACAGTGCACACGTGTGTACATGAGAGAGATTGTATTCTTGGTTCTCTACTTTATCACAAACTCTTGTAACACCTTGAAAGATAAATTACTTGATAAAGGCTAACAGTGTGTAATGCAAGCTGTAGTGATAAGTCAAATGGAAAGTGTGAGAGGTAAATAAGATGTAAAGTTCTTTTGAAAAGTATTGGAAACTTGGCGGCAAAAGACTAACTAACTTTCAAGAATTAATAGATGAGACAGAAGTAGATAATGAAATAAGACATATGTAATACTTACGTTAAGAAAACTTTACATGAAATAAACTCAAGAACTGACAAATATAAAAGTGTTATAATCATCAAAACTTAAAATTATATCTTGAAATGTAAATCACAATGATGTTATAACTGTGACTGGTTATTATTTCTTTTAACAATCACTCAATGACAAGATAAGATTATTCCAAGTGAGATCAAGCAACTAAAACAGACAAAAGCATTTATCTATATAATATTGTCTATGCACTAAGTTTGTATATCAGTTTATAAAAATTTGTATTAAGTTTAAACAAATGATATATTTCATATGGAAAGCATTGGTCAAACAGGAATCTTATACGTAGGTGTTGAATAATGGGTTTTGTGAATGAAATGACACAGTGACCAGTATATTCAAAGAGAGTAATTTAAGAACTCCAGTAATTTAATTCAACATATGAACAAGAAAATCCAATCAATAATATCTGTCCAAAATTCTCATTAATACCAAATAATTAATACATTGACTCACTGAGCGATAGAGACAAAACTTTAATCATAGACAATAAATATTTTGAATTAAACAAAATTTTATAAAATTATGTACACTATCACAGTTTTAAAATATGGCAAACAAGTATTTTGTAGCTTTGAGACACTATAAGCCATTCCCAGGAAAGTTGTTTTAATAAAATACCTTAACATTTTTAGTAAAATATGATCTTAGATTTAAAGTAAAATTTCAATATTTCAGTCTTCAGAAATTACTCTAGGAATATAAATAACATTTCAGTCTCTATGAAAAAAATATACATCACTTAGATTTGTTTTCTTTCTCTTGTGTGTAATGTACATTTAAAGGAGAATTGATTTCTCATTGAATCACAGTAGTTATTTATAATACTACATTACACACATGCACACACACACACACACACACACACACACACACACACACACACACACACACACACACACACACACACACACACACACACACACACACATACGCCCACATGCACGTAAACACACATGTGCATGCCCACAGATATATCCACCTACATGTAAATCAAAATACACCAATAACAAATTGTTTCTTTTCTTCTATCAACAGAAGTAACCTAAGACACTCACAGTATTGCCAGAAATGAAAATTCCTGAATGTTTAGTTTTCTTTCAGTTACTCTATCAAACAATCAAACTTAAACATTCTGTTGACATTTCATCTTCAGGCTGTATTTAGTATCAATTGATGACATTTTAATAAAAACATTTTAAACTTTACATTACAATTTTAGAGAAGAATGATGAAATTAAAAATCTATCAATAACTCTTATAGATTCTGAGCAATGTAAATTCACTATTTGTTTTTTGTTTCTTTTATCAGTTATTCAGAATAACAGAGGTAGGGTCATTGACTTTTACAAATGTTACCAACTAGTTGAAATGTTGCAGTAAAAATCTTTGTAAGTCAATATCTGCGGGCAAAATTTGAGTAAGAAGAGTATTTCAGAGAAAATAGTTCATGGAAACAATTGACTGAGTAGAGTACTTAGTAATGATTCTGAGTGGGAGCCAAAATACAAGAGATGACAAAAAGGGAGATGTGTGTCACATAGGACACAGTGGTAAAGATATGTACTTGGATATTTCTCAAGATGAGTGCAGTATGGGAATGGTAAAGTAAGAACATCTGTAGCATGTTAATGAAGAAATAGTTACCAATCAGTCCTATGTCATCTCTTCTTTTGGACATGATCTAGGATATCTGTGTATGAAGCACCAGTTTTGACCCAGATATATGATCAGTATTGTATTGGGTCATCTCATAAATAATGCAGTTTTGTTATAATTCTTTTATTTTTCAAAATTAAGATAAAGTTCTTTTTTAATCTAAAATATACTCTCTTGCATTTTCTACAATGCTCTTCCATCTATCTGGTAGACTTGCATATTTTTTCCATTCAAATGATTTTGAAGACTGCAAAATAAATGATAATCAGATGGGGCAATGTCCAGCGAATATGGTCATTGGGGCATCGTTTCCCATTGAAATTGCTTCCAGCCTTTGGAATATTATTCTCCCTGTATGTGGCCAAGCATTATCCTGATGGAAGAATGCCTTTCATCTTGAAACCAAAGATGGTCGTTTCTCCTCTAGCGCTGACATAAGCCATTCATGCTGCTCACAGTTTAAAAGTTCAAAGTGAACTAAACCTTTCATATCCCACCAAAGAGATAACAACACCTTATGTGGGTGAAGACCTTCTTTACCCTGGGGTGCCAGTGTTTCTCCTGTCCCTACCCACTGTCTTCAGTGCTTGACATTTTTATAGAGAATCCATTTCTCACCACCAGTCACTATTCGGTCTCAAGAAGGTTCATTCATGAGACATGACAGCAAAGAATATACATTCACCCTCCGTGCCTGATCAGACTTAGAAAGTTTGTGAGGAACTCACTGACCCACTGACTTTTCCAATTGCACACAAGTGTCAATGAATGGTTGAATGACATGACCAAATCCAAGCTTCTCTGCTAGTTCTTTAACAGTTACGATGGGATTTTGTTCCACCAGGTTTTGCAGGATACCCTCGTTGAGCTCTACAGATCTTCGAGGACGAGGCTCATCTTCTAGGCTGTAGTTTCCAGCTCAGAATTTCTGGAACCACCGTTGACACTGGCTTATACTTATTGTTTGATTCCAATATACTGCATTAATATTCCTCACACCTTCCATTGCATTGCTGTCTTTATTGAACCCATAAAGCAAAATATGCCGAATATGCTTCTTTGTCACTTCAATTATAGCTTTGAAAAATTAACTGTTAAAATCGAACTGCACTCTTCAAATCCTGCACTAAGAATAAGTACAAGGTAAAATTGCTACCTGCTTTTATAGCAAGTTGATGCAAGTAGTTTATCCTGTCCCCCTTCGACTTTTCTTGCATGCAATTTAAAAGAAAAGCATTATTTATTGGATGACCCAATGATATAAGTTTCACCTGAGTTATACAGAAAGTTAGCAACTGATCAGAGTTGAAGAATATTTTTACCTCAATGAGAAATATAGTTTGAAAGACTCATATTTGGCAACGTAACATAATTGAGGTTAATATGAAAAGATTTTGAGCAAGGAACTAGATCTGGGGAATACTGTTTGAGGGTTATGAAAAGTAACTGTGAACACCTGGTGCATTGTTGGGCCATATTGATCTGAGAACTATTCATACCTGAAGTCTGTGAGACAATTATGGGAGAAAATAGAGTGTGAGAGAAGTTTTGATGAATATGAGAGACATTTAGATTTTCTTTTAGCTGATGAAAGTAACATTTAATACAAGTAAAATCAGAAACTATTTTGGTAATGCCTCATGCTAACGTATCATCAATGACACAAAATTATCACAAAAGTAAATTAATAAAGAACACGATTATAATGATAGCAATTAGAATGATTAGGATGAATATGATAGCAGTAGTAAATATTCTATAGCAGAGTTACTATAGCTTATTGTTGTCAATAAATAGTTTTATGTGAAAATGATGGTTTTTTGAGATTATAAATTATGTGTACAAACATCTGTGAGAATCAAATCAATGATGTATATATTCTGGTAGATTTGAACATGAATACATTCCAGTAGATTCAAACATGAATATGCTAATTGCTAATGCATTACATCTCTAGAGAACACCCTAACTTTTCAGATAGTGTGTTTTTTATACACACTTGATTCCTTGATGTATAGGATCTTTGAGACACCACAGTGTTTCCACACTGTTGTCACTTCACTCAAGGCTATGTCTGAATTGATGAATCTAAATAAGAATTATAGCTCTTGTTTATCGAATTCAACAAAACAAATTATTTTCTGATGTGTGTTGATGTCTCCCAAGCCAATAATAAATTATCATGTGTTAGGAGACCAGAGAGAATCAGAACACTGATGCACATATTCAATTTTAATACATTCTGGCAGATTTGAATGGGAATATGCTAAATAACAACAATTAACATAGTTATGTCCAAATCTGTTGGGACATATTAAGAATGAATTCGTATGTCATTGTGTTGAAATCATTTACTTTGTGTAAGATTCTTTTTAAAAACTGACAATCAATGGTATTAATGTGTTGTTGCTGTGATTAAGTAGACCTATACTTAATAGTGTTCTAGTAGTGGTGATCATTCCAGCTTTGATTCAGATAAAATGTATCAAGGCTATGCTATTTAATATATTCTTCATTTTTTTTTAAAGATCACAACCAAACCTGCATTTCAAAGACTTTCTCTTCAAAATCAGAAACTATTTCAGCAGCTGGATGTGTACATTAGAACATTGTTCACATACATAGAGCATGACAGCTACTACACATGTACAAGCATTTTAGATTTCCACTCAAAAACAAAAGTCATCTGACCAATCATTTCTTACATATGCACTATAACCCTTGTAATTAGAAACATTCAATCCTCATTTTGAATTCCCTACTGTTATTACAACAAATTTTGCCTTTCTAAATTAGCAGAACAAGTTCATCTAATTTACCCTTCACTGTGCTCATCGAATTTACCTTTCTGTATATTTGTCAAATTTACTTTTTACTATTTCCTGCTAAAGTTCACATTAACCCTAACCCTAACCCTAAATCTTTACAATTAAAACTGCAATTTTTAGAATTTCTTTTCACTATAAATTGTAAAAATTCAAGCTGAAGAGCAACTACATCAACATCCGCAGACTGACAAGACTTGAATAGGCCATTGGCACTGGTCATAGGTCACCTTATCTGAAATGCAATAAGGAAAACCAAGTATTTATAGAAGAGGGGAGGAGGAGGAGGAGGTGATTTGTTGAATAATAACTTCTAACAAATATACAATACCTGAAATGTGCAGAGAGAAGTTAGTTGATTATATTGACCCCAGTAGCGGACTGATATTTTAATCAACTTCAGAGGAAAGAAAGGAAAGGCTACTTTGATGGAATTTGAAATTAGAAGGTAATGAGCGAGAACAATTACTGCAAAATATTTTGGTAGATGCTGAAATGATTCTGCCAATCCATCGCTCAAACTTTAAAATTTGTAGGGCAAAAGGCTCAGTCAATTAAGATGATCATCACACTATTGATTATTTCTACACATATAGCTCTAAATATTCATGTTGAGTCAAAGATTAAAAAATTAAAATCTCTGTTATTCTTACAGACATCATGAACATTGTTGTTGTTTGAACTTAGATAAGTTTTTATCAAGCAAACTTCAAATCAAAGGTATTTATTCCATCCTGTCTGTCTATATCTTTGCTGATATTTATTTAATGAGTGTAAGAAGGTGAGCTGGCAGAATCATTAGCATGTCAAGCAATGCTTTCTGGCATTTTGTTGTCTTTATGTTCTGAGTTCAAATTCTGCCAAGGTCGACTTTGCCTTCCATCCTTTTGAGGGTTGATAGAATAAATACCAGTTGAGTACTGGCATTGATGTAATTGACTTACTCCACCTCAATTACTAGCCTTGTGCCAAAATTTTAAATTGATATTTCTCCAATGAATCATTTTTTTTATTTAAGATAATAGGGTAGAATTCGGACAGTGAACTGGGTGAATTGCTGCTAAGTTGTAGAGTGGCAGAATTGTTAGAGCAGTGGACAAAATGGTTGCTGGTTACTGTTTTGGCTCTTTACATTTGGAATTTAAACCCACCAAAGTCAACTTTGCCTTTCATCCTCTCAGGACTGATAATGTAAAATATAAAACCAGGTAATGGATTAGTATATTTGCGAGAGCATTAAATAAAATGCTTTGCTGTCTTTGTTCTACTTCTTGACATTCACATTTTAAATTCTGTGAGGTCAGCTTTGCCTTTCATTTTTAAAGAAGTAATATAATAAAGTATTAGTCATTGTAGTGGGATACAACAGTCTCTTCCTCCAGCTGTCACATTTTTAGAATTCCCTGGAGCTAATGTGCAAACAATAAAAGGATGTTAGTGTCTGAGTATCTAAAACAGATTGAAGTCGTGGTGCATGCTGCCATTGAGTCATATTCAGTTATGAAAAATGGCAGAGTTAGGATTTTGGAATGATCTTTTATTGTTGTTTCTAAATTCTCAGACTTATACTGCATAGAGATCTCATCATTAGTGTGTCTTTAATATTGTTTTCATACCAAAAAAACAGGAGGGAAAAAGTAAGTGCCCATAACGTTCTTACCATCTGTCAATCTTGGAAGCAAAGCTAATTGATGAAGTTAGTGCAAAAAATGCTTAATTTTAGTTTCACAAATCAAGAATTGAAAAATTAAGAAAAAGAAAATTTGAGCTAAATGAGAAACTCAGGAGATCTTCATCATCATCATCATTTAACATCCATTGTCCATAATGGCAAGCTGGGGAGCTGCACTATACACCAGTCTGATTTGGCATGGTTTCTACAGCTGGATGCTTTTCCTAATGCCGAACACTTTACAAAGTGTACTGGGTGTTTTATGTGGCACCATGTGGGTCCTTTTATGTGGTGCTGCTCAGGCAACTTTATGTGGCACTGCTTTTACTGGATGTTTTCCTAAAAAGAAGAGAGAGAGGAGGAATAGGGGTGGGTGGAGAGAGCAATTAGCTGAGCTGAAATGTTTAATAATAGGTCTGATAATGATAGTCTAGGATATTTTTCCCTTCCATATGTTTAATTTAATTGATTGAATGCTATCTTTGACAAAGTGGTGTATAGAATAAAGTTAAATAGAAACAAAAGAATGTTTGACTAAATATATTGTTGCAAAGGAACAAAATATTTTCTCCTGCTTGGATTACACTCCACAGTGTTTTATAATCTATTGAACAAGATCAATCACTGATATTTGAGTTGATTCCAGAGTGTTAGACAACACAGAACTATAATAAAAGTAAATGATGTAATATATAAAAAAAAAAATTCTGCAATCATTATTTGCTTTTCAATTGTGTAGTACTCAGACACACAGACAGAGACTGATGTTATTGCTGCTGTTTGCAGAAACATTGTTGCTTAAAAACAAATATAAACATATCTCTTGCACTGTTTGCTTATCCCCAGCTAAAGAGATCTGTTTTAAAGAAATCCTGTTCAGGAATTAAAGCTGTTCTTGAGATTTATTGGTGACAAGGGATTGCGTATTTATCAAGAAAGCTTTCTCAGATTCAACAACATGATAATTGCATAAATTCCTGCTTTACAATTTTAGTGTTGGTGTTAGCAATGGCAAAAAAGAGCAAAAGAAATTGCATTTACCACTTATAAGAACCTGAACAGTTTTGAAGTGCAAGGACATTTTACAGACAAACAGAGATACAGAAATTTCCTGTTTCAAGGATTCCCATGAAATATCAAAACACTTGAACACCTCTGACATTTTAAGATAAATATTTTGATTTTCAAAGCTGAACAACTCTTGATAGTATTCAAAGCATTATGCAAAAGAAACCAAAGGTGTAGGTTTTATGTTGCTATTTGATCTGTTAGAAATAGATGCTAAATCCTCCTCAAATCATATCTTGCTGTCTTAAAGAAAGGTAAGATACTTTACATAATGCAGTCCTAGGTACACTATGTCTAACAAAATGGCTGGATCACCAAGACATGAAATCCCAAGACATGAAAGTTAGCATGGAGATAAGCAATAATAACAGCAATAACAACATTATATAAAATAGTGTTGTGTGTGTGTGTGTGCATCTGCATTTGATTATATAAAAGACCTGAGAGAAAACGTTAATCATAGATTGTTATGTGGATGATAACAATAATGGAATACTCCTCCCACATGGTGAGTGATATGTGATAATCATTACAAATATTGTGACATAGGAGAAGTTGGGGGAGTCAGTCATAGATAGTCGTGTCTTACCTGTCTAACTATACTGCTATACTGGAGTGGACGTTACAACAGTCCAACATTAGATTACAACATGGATTGTATGTTTTAGCCAGAAGAAATAATACCATACAAAAAATTCCTATATTTAACCTTTTTGTTACCACATTTCAACTGAAATACACTACCATTATATTCTTTTAAATACTGAAGAATTTACTAAAATCACTTTGTAATTATCAAGCCGGTTTTTGAAACATAAATTATCACAAAATTTTGATGGGAAAACTAGTGAATTTCGATTATCTTCCAAGAAAGATGAAGTGGAATTAGAAAGAAATAAAACATGGGCGTGTCTGTGTGAATTTCAGAGACAGTGATTTTTTCCCTTTCATATTTTCACTCATTCTCTGCAATACAAAATACACTGTCAGTCTCCCTTTAAGGTGAAGTCCTCCATCTTTATAAATATAGTAAAAAAAATGTCTAAATTCTGGAGTAGTTTTCTCTCATAAGTGAAGAAATAGAGTAAGAAATCTGTAATTTAATCAATAAATACAGTAAACTTTAATATACTGCTCTTACTAAATAATTTAACCACCAATTTCAAGCAAGAATGAATAATGAGAATTAAATCAATTTCAGTTTTTAAACAAAACCTCTCATCTTATCCTTAACTAGGGTAACTGCAGTTCATTATTCAATGGATTAACAAAAGCTGTTGCCAGAAGAGATATTTTTGATAAATGAAGACAAATGTTCATTTATGCAAAGAAGCTTTGACAATACATTTCCATTGAATATTATAAGTAATTTCTTTATACATCATAATGTTGAAGAGCCATGAAGATTTAGAGGGAAAAATGTAAAGTAGAATAAAGACTCTTTGCCTGAATATCAATATATTTTGCTTACTTTGGATAAATATATTTCCTTACAATTTTTAATTTAGAAAGTAAGGTCTTCATTTTTAAATTAAAAGTTATACATACATACATATCTGTATACATACATACATATATATATATAGGTATGTATGTATATATATATGTGTGTGTGTGTATATTCGTATCTATACTTCATTGGGTACTAAACTCTGCTTACAAAGACCTGTTGAGGCAAGTGAATTGAAATCGAAATCAAACCAAATTCGACGAGTGGCACCCATGCCAACCTCTCCTTCATAAGACACTAAACTCTGCTTGCGAAGACCTGTTGGGGCAAGTGAAATCGAAATCATAATTGAACCATATTCGATGGCCAGCACCTGTGCCAGTGGAGCACTAAGAGCACCAGCCAAGCGTGATCATTACCAGAGCAGCTGTCTGGCTTCCATGCTAGTGGCACGTAAATATCACCATTTGAGTGTGATCGTTACCAGCGTCGCCTTACTGGCACTTGTGCCGGTGGGATGTTAGAAAATCATTTGAGCGAGGTTGTTGCTAGTACTGCTGGACCGGCTCCTGTGCAGGTGGCACATAACAAAAAACATTTTGAGCCATTGCCAGTACCGCGTGACTGGCCTTCGTGCCGGTGGCACGTAAAAGCACCCACTACACTCTCAGAGTGGTTGGCGTTAGGAAGGG
>NC_068983.1:112659383-112661883 GCF_001194135.2 Octopus bimaculoides
TTTCCTCAGCCTACCTCACTTTCGCTGTCCATTTACCTCAAACTCTAGCACCCTCTTCAGAACATGCTCCTCTTCCCTCCTCAACACATGCTCATACCACTGCACTCCATTCACCCTTGCCAGCCATTCTACTGATTCCTCCAACCCCAGCATCCCCATCAAGTCCTCAGTCCTCCTCTTATCAAACAGCCTCATGTCACACACTTCTCACACCATTGCTCTCTCAGTCCTTCTCAAAATTGCCATCTCTCTCTCTTAAATACCATATCTCACTCCCATACAGCATTGCAGTTCTCACACAACTGCTATAGATTTTTCCTTTCATCTTCAATAAGAATCTTTTACCATATAATAATGCTCCACATTCCATGAACTTCACCCAGCCAAGTCTTGCTCTTGCTGTCAAATCACATCCACCCTATCTCCCAAATAACTAAACCCTCTCACTGTCTCCACCTCATCACATATAGTGTTTCCACTGACTTTGCCAGCCCTCCAGCTCCTTTCTCTCATCTTCCGCAAACAAATTCTCTTGCCAGTCTTGGGATCACCTTCTTCATTTTCATACATCCGCCATGAATCCAATTCTCACGTCTCATGCCCGACACTGCATTTGCCATTGCCTTCCTTCCACATACACCACATAGATCCACCTTACTAACACTTCTCCTTCCACCCCACTCACATCACCTTTATCTTCTTGAGGTGTACCTTCAAACCCTTACTTTCAAATGCCTCCTATTTCCAAAACTTCTCCCTCAATCCCTCCATTGTCTCACTCATCAGAACAAAGTCATCTGCATACAGTATCTCCATTAGCAGTCCCTCTCTTGCACTCTCCATCACCACATCAACTACTATTGCAAACAACAATGGTGACAATGCAGATCCCTGATGCACACCAACTTTCACTGCAAACTCCTCCGACAGCTCTGATCCAATTCTCACTCTTGTCTTTACCCCCTCATACAAACTCATCACTTCTCTCACTATTACCTCTAGTACACCTCTCTTCCTCAATGCCCATTCAATCACCTTCCTTGGAACCCTATCAAATGCCTTCTCCAGTTCAATAAAGCACATGTACAACTCCTTCCCTTTATCTCAGTATTCCTCCTGCTATCTCCTTACAATGAACACTGCATCTCTTGTCCTCCTTCCTGGCATAAAACCAAATTGCATCGCATCCACATCCACCCCTTTTCAAATTCTCCTCATCAACACCCTTTCCACTATCTTTATTGCATGCACCAATAACTTCATTCCTCTATATGCCCCACAACTCATCACATCTCACTTCCCCTTGAAGATTGGTACCACCACACTTAGTACCCAATCATCTGGCATTCCTCTTCCATCTAGCATTCCCTGGCAGAGCTCCATCATCACAACAATCCCTATCTCTCTACTTGCAGTTATCATTTTCACACTTACTGCTGATGAACCAGCTACCTTTCCTGTTTTTATTTCCTTCATTTCCTCCACTACTTCTTCCCGACTAACCCTTTCCACTGGCCCCTTCACCTCAGCAAAATTCTACCCCCTGATCCCATTCATTCTCTTCATTCATAATTCCCTCCATATGCTCCTTCCAAACTCTTCTCCTGTCTTCACTAAAATTCAACCTTCCATCACTCCTCCTCATGCATCTTTCTCCTTCAACATCTCTTCCATCATTTTTCGTTGATTTAATAAACCTAAACACTCTATCTGGGTTCTCATCCAGCCTGCTCAACCTCTCCTCAGCCTCCTTCCACATAAATCTCACAACCACCCACTTTGCACGATTCTTCATGTTATTATTCCTGGCTTTCATTTGCTCATTCCTATTATTACATAAAGCTTTGTGCTCCTCCTTCTTCCTCACTATAACATCCTTCACCTCCTCATTCCACCACCACATATTTCCCCGATCTCTCCTACCCTTCGTTCTTCCACACACTTAGTCACCCCTTCTTGAAAAGACTTTCACAAATCTGGTGCATCAATGCTTACCAACTCCTCAACTCTCTCCTCAAACCTTGCCTTTGTTTCTTCTTCTTTCAGTTTCCACACCTTTCTCCTCTCAGCCATTCCCTTTCTCACACACTTTTTAATTTTCCTCTTATCCAAGTCAGCAACCCCCAACCTATGCTGCGACTCTCCTGGTATTGTCTTCACATCTCTCAGATATTTTCTATTTTTCCTGCCAGCCAACACGAAATCAATTTCTGTCTCATTCCCTCCTGCACTGAAAGTCACCTTCCTTTTCTCTGTTTTCCTAAACTACGTATTCACCACACACAACTCTTTCTCATCACAAAAACTCTAACAGCATCCTTCCTTCCAAATATCTCACTCCAATTCCATTTCCCCCATGCCTGCCCTCAAATCTCTGGATCCATTTCCCAACATGTCCATTAAAATCACCCATACCCCAAACCAATTCATCTACCTTTTGTAAGTCTCACTCATTCGCCATTTCAGCAAAGAACTGCCCTTTCTCAGTGATCCCTCTTCC
>NC_068983.1:112664729-112673106 GCF_001194135.2 Octopus bimaculoides
TATTATTATTATTATTATTATTATTATTATTATTATTATTATTATTATTATTATACTATGTTTGAGTTTTGCTTTGCATTTGTACAAGTTGGATCCAAGTCTCACCCAGAGACCTCAAGAGACAAGTTAGAAGTTCATATAGGTGTTATACCTAGGGTACCATATATTTGGATTTGTACATAGTGTTGTTCTAGAGAATGTTTAAGAAACCATAAGAAAATTATGTGTTTGTTTTAGAATTTGAGATCACATGGACAGTATTTTACATAGGATATAGGCAGTTCCCATGAGCACTACCTTTTGAACTTCAGCCATTTTGGGGTTTCCTGATTATTATTATTATTATTATTATTATTATTATTATTATTATTATTATTATTATTGGTATTACTATCGTTGTTGTCTAAAGTGGTGAGCTGGCAGAATCATTAGCACATGGGGCAAAATGCTTAGTGACATTTTGTCTGCCTTTACATCCTGAGTTCAAATTCCGTTGAGGTGTAATTTGCCTTTCATCCTTACGAGGTAAATAAATTAAGTATCAGTCGAGTACAGGGGTCGATGTAATCAACTAGTCCCCTTCCATCAAATTTCAGGCCTTGTGCCTAGAGTAAAAAGGTTTATTATTATAATTGGTCTATTATTGTTGTTATTATTGATGTCAAATCAGGGTAATATATAAATCAATGCCTTTTGGAAAAACTCCACTGCTGAATCATTTTACAAATTTAATGATAGGATAACATAAATATTAGAACAAGGGACTAAATATATCATAACATTTAGTTTCATTTTCCTTTGTTTAAACTGCTTCTGGTGTCATTTTTTATTTTTCACCAGCGCAGGAGTGGCTGTGTGGTAAGTAGCTTGCTTACCAACCACATGGTTCCGGGTTCAGTCCCACTGCGTAGCACTTTGGCCAAGTGTCTTCTGCTATAGCATCGGGCTAACCAAAGCTTTGTGAGTGGATTTGGCAGACGGAAACTGAAAGAAGCTTGTCGTATATATGTATATATATGTATATGTGTGTGTGTTTGTGAGTCTGTGTTTGTCCCCCCAACATTGTTTGACAACCGATGGTGGTGTGTTTACCTCCCCGTAACTTAGCGGTTCGGCAAAAGAGACCGATAGATAAGTACTAGGCTTACAAAGAATAAGCTCTGGGGTGGATTTGCTCGACTAAAGGCGGTGCTCCAGCATGGCCACAGTCAAATGACTGAAACAAGTAAAGAGTATATGTGCTAGTTCTATCCTTTCTACCATAGGCACAATGCCTGAAATTTGGAGGGGAGCAGATTAGTTAATTGCACCAACCCCAGTACCTTAACTGGTTATTTAATTCATTTAATGAAAAGATGAAAGACAAAGCTGGCTTTAACAGAATTTGAACCAGAATGTAAAGACGGATAGAATGTCAGTATGCATTTTGTCCAGCATGCTAATGATTCTGCAAGTTCATTGCCTGTGCTAGCAATATACTCAAGGATTATATATTAATGATATCAGCTTCATTTGTTTCTTTTGTTCTTTTCCATATGCTTGTATGAAAATCATTGATAATGATTAATACATATAGCTGTATTGACATGTATAGCTCTATATGATTTGCTGTTGTAAATGCCAATAGTAGCCTTCTGTAACTACAAAAAATACTTGACTGTTCCTCAGCATCACGAATTATTTATGTTACCTGCTGTTATTTCTCAACTATAACAATAGCACCGAAAAGAGGATTATTACTCCTTCACTATGAGGAAGATTTTGTTGAAGTAATGTTTAGATGTCTGACTGCTCATCTAAAAGCCAAGAAATTAAAAGACTCTCTTTTACTCTTTACACTTTTACTTGTTTCAGTCATTTGACTGCGGCCATGCTGGAGCACCGCCTTTAGTCGAGCAAGTTGACCCCGGGACTTATTCTTTGTAAGCCTAGTACTTATTCTATCGGTCTCTTTTGCCAAACCGCTAAGTGACAGGGACATAAACATACCAGCATCGGTTGTCAAGCAATGCTAGAGGGACAAACACAGACACACAAACACACACACACACACACACACACACACACATATATATACATATATACAACAGGCTTCTTTTAGTTTCCGTCTACCAAATCCACTCACAAGGCTTTGGTCGGCCCGAGGCTACAGTAGAAGACACTTGCCCAAGGTGCCACGCAGTGGGACTGAACCCGGAACCATGTGGTTGGTAAGCAAGCTACTTACCACACAGCCACTCCTGTGAAAATTATCTCAGTAATATTGAGGCCAGAGACTGATATAGGGCAGATCATCACTATCATCATCATCGTTGTCATCATCATTATCATTGTTTAACATCTGCCTTCCATGCTGGCATGGGTTTGGACTGTTTGACAAGAAAGAGCTGGCCAGACAGAACACTGCACCAAACTTCTGTGTTTGTTTTAGCATGGTTTTATGGCTGGATACTCTTCCTAACAACTGAGGCATGGACTGAGTGCTTTTTACATGGCATCAGCACAGGTGATGTAAGTTATGGCATGGTTTTTACCGCTGGATGCCCTTCCAAATGCCAGACACTTTACTGTGTGGACTGGATGCTTTTAACTTGGCACCAGCACCGGCAGAGTCACTAAGTAATTTGAGGGCAAATAATCATTGAGAAGGGGGGAGGCATTGGAGGAGGTGAGCTTGTGTCAGGTGATCTTATATCAGAGAGACAAAGATAGAAACAGGTGTCTTGTTGTAGAGGAGGTACTTGGTTACCCAGACAGAGAGAGCGAGAGCGAGAGAGAATGAGAAGAAGAGAAAGTTAACAAGAGTGAGGACAGAAACAGGTGTGCTAGTGTAAAGGAGATACATGATTACCCAGTCAGAGGTAAGAGCAAGTGAAGGAGAGCAAAAGAGAGTGATCAAGAATGAGGGCAGAAACAGGTATGCTGCTGTAAAGGATATACGTGATAACCCAGCCATAGGGAAGAACAAAGGGAAGAGAGAGAGAGAGAGAATGGAAGACGGCAAGAGTGCAAGAGAGAGCAGGAAAGATGGTGGAGAAGTGTCAGGATATACTCATAAGCAACAGAAACCAGGGCATAGATGGGATGGTAGAGTAAGGAAGAGAGAGATAAATGATGGTAATTTCCAGGGCATATCCTCAAGGTATTGAGGTTACAATATAAGTAGCAAGGTATTGCCAAGAAAGGCACGAGTAGGAAGCAAGGGTGGTGAATGCAGTGAATGGTGAGAGCCTGCGTAAATGTGGTGGATAGATATAGGTCATCTGAAAGTATATAGCTTACACTACAGCTTAATTAAAAAGGCTGAAATTTTCTGTTGGATAAAAGTTGTGCTGAAGAATGTAAAATCCCAAATGCTGAGGCATAAATTTTCTAAGAAGTACAAATACATTAGGAATGAATGAATGAAATTGCTTGTTATTGTAAATTTGAGAATTTAAAAAGAAATACTCAGTCATTTGAAAGTAAAATGATTCCTTTAAGGCTAATATTACTTGTGAATTTCATGGCAAATCACTTGAAAGTGTCCATTGAGAATGAGCTGCCACATGATGCAGACATTTCCATATCAAACATAATGAATTTGAAAAGTAGAAAATGAATGCCTTCAATGAAACTGTCATTAAAGACATATCACAAGACTGTTTGATTCAGTTGATTCATATATGTATGCATATATGTATGTATGTATGTATGTATGTATGTATGCATGCATGTATGTATGTATGTATATGTATGTAGATACACATGCACACACACAGATGCATATTTTATCATTATCATCTTGCATGGGTTAGTCAAAAATATGTTTTCTAGGACTGGATGTCCTTCCTGTTACCAACCACCATGTTTTCCAAACGAGGTAATACTCTCCAATTGATCAAACTACAAACAGCCCAGACACGCTTTTGTAGTAAACTACAAGCAAATAAAAACATGTAGACTTGAAAAGTATAAATTCACACACATAAGGATTTCATTATTTAAATTCTTCCTCTCAGGAAGGAGCTGGTTCCTAACAAAGACACAATGATCCATTGTTTGAATATAGACAAAAATAAAAACAATGTCATATTTCAAACTTGAGAAATGTCTTACATGCATTTGCTGTTCAACTTACAAATTGTAATTGTAATATGCAAATTAGTTGGTTGATTTCTTTTTCTGAAAACCCTAGCTTATCCAGGTTGTCACTTAACAATTTACTGACAAAACCAAGTACCTCGATTATTATTGGTATAAATGTGAATTTATAATCTGGCTATAAAAACTAGAGGTTTTGAAGCAGTTGTTCATAGTTATATTCTGTCACTTTTATTTTCAAATAGATATTCACTTCAGCAGGACAGCTGACCTCCATAATGGTACATAGTTTTTCTTGTCAGTTTCAAACAACAATATCTGGTCTATTATGTTTACTCTTGACAAATGTTTTGATAAGAATGTTCCACCAGTATTCCTTGTATTTTTATGTTGTGTATGTAGTCAATAACAGAGTTTTTCTCTATATGTATTCTAGAATAGTCATTTTTTCTGGATGACATTGTATATTGTTTTTGCAGCAGCATCGTGTCACATAAGGAGGTAATAGTGCCTTGGTGACAGTTTTGGGCAGTTGCAAATCATGTGCAATGTCTTCCAGAGAAATATGACATTGTCTACATTTTCGGTGACATTTTGCAACTCCAGGGTTTTACAGTCTCTTTTGTTTATTAGGTTTTCTGCAGCAATCTCCTGTTCTTAGACTTAAAATGCATAGCCTCTGAAATGTGATGTGATATAACAGTCACGAATCCAAAGAGGTTGTGCTTCATGTCAATATTACTGTCTTCTGCATGTTTTCAGGGAACATATCCATGCATGGCCCTTTTTTTTGTCTGCTGACAGTTCTTCTTTGAGGTTTGTTAGTTTAGCTGTTCTAGGGTTGTATGGGGCGGGGAGCATCAGGAAGAAAATTCTTCCTGAGGAGCTCAGTTCTTCCTGAGGATCTCAGTGCTGACATGAAGGATATTGTTCTTTTCACTTTTCAGCACTATTTTTATGTATTTATTTTTGTTGCTGTTGTTTAGATAATGCTGTCTGAAAGAGACTATGACATTTGAAGGCTGTCTACACTAATCTCAAGCCTGTACCTTCTTTATTTCTTCTTAAGTAGAGCCTGTTGCTATCACTATTTCTGTGGAGATTTCCAGTTAATGTCAACATCTTAAGCATTTTGGCTTTGATGGAGTGGGTGTCTTCTATGTATCTATGTATATGTGGGTGTTTAGGAATCAAAAGAGACAAATAGTTCAGTATATTAATAAGCAAGTGGACAACATAGCAATGAATTCCTCAAATTGAAACTGAGTGATTATTTCTTTAAAATATTGTGTATAAATAATTAGACTGCTGAAGGAAGCAACATTATTGTAAGTAGCAAGTATTTAGTAAAGACGTTGAGTGGGATTACCAAAGGAAGATGAATTGGTTGAAGTATTGTCTTTTTGTATTTGTTCAGTATTTTCATTTTTATAATTTTATTGCATTTCAATGTTTATTGCCTAAAAGCAGTTACCTTAACACAATAAAAGTGTACTCTTAGCTTCTATTCACAAGACTTAGCTCAAATTTCACCAGCCAATTAGGGATAAAGTTTTCTGTGGTTATGATACTATTCCATCAGAGTTAGCAACTGATTTCTGATAGTAAACTCAAATTATATGGACTAAAGTGTTCTGTCCTAAAATACAATGAATATCTGTACCCTTGGCCTATTAACAGATAGTCTATTATATTTTCCACACTGTTGTTTTTCTCATGCTTATCTTTTGCAGATACATATACAAAGCGATTCATTTAAGAATATAGATCAGAAATAGGGCTCCTTGAAACACAGTAACTGATAAAAATTGCTAGAAAGCGGTGATATAAGATTCATTCAATCAATATGCAATATATATTTTAAAGTGTATCAATAATCAAAATATTTAAAATACATTGGGTTATATTGTGTTTCTAAGGAAAATGAAGTATGTGAACTTATAAAAATCCATTATTTCAGTGTGCTTAAAAGTTTGAATACGTGATTTTAACGATAAAAATCACATGTATATATAAACAGCTCTTATTAAAAATGTTAGACAAAGTAAAATCAGCCTGGGGATAAACCTGATATTAAATAATCAAAACAGTGAGACCTTTAGAGCATCACAATTTTATTTAGTCCTTTCTAACCCAAAGGTTGATAGCTAAATATAATACTGCATTGAATGATGAAATGAACAAGATGAAAGAGAATCGATATACAGAGATATTTCTTAACAGCTCTCTTTAGATTAACAAAAAAATAAACTAAACTTGAGAATTTTTACATCTGTTAGCTCAATTTTTTCTAATATTTTAAATCAGTGGAAATAAGATGTCAGCTATTATATTTATTGAAATAAATAAGTGTGTGCATGTGTGTATTGGGTCATCCCATAAATAATGCAGTTTTTTCAATTGCAAACTACCAGATAGTAATTTTACCTTGAACTTATTCTTAGTGCAAGATTTGAAGTGTACAGTTCGATTTTACAGTTATTTTTTCTAAACTATAATGGAAGTGCAAAGGAGCATATTTGGCATATTTTACTTTATGAGTTCAATAAAAGCAACAAGGCAACACAAAGAGAAAGAAATATTAATTTAGTATATGGGGATTGGACAATAAGTATAAGCCAGTGTCAACAGTGGTTCCAGAAATTCCAAGCTGGAAGCTACAGCCTAGATGAGCCTCATCCTGGAAGATCTATTGAGCTCCACAAGGACGTCCTGCAAAACCTGCTGGAACAAAATCCCATATTAACTGTTGAGGAACTAGCAGAGATGCTTGGATTTTGGTCATTCCACCATTCATCAACACCTGTGTGTCATCAGAAAAGTCAGCAAATTGGGTCAATAGGTTCCTCACAAACTTACCGACCTTAATCTTGTGCAGAGATTGAATGTGTGCTCTTTGCTGTCCTGTCTCATGAATGAACATTTTTTAACCAAATAATGACTGGTGATGAGAAACGGGTTTTCTATAAAAATGTCAAGCACTGAAGACAGTGGGTAGGGAAAGGAGAAACACTGGCACCCTAGGCTAAAGAAGATCTTCACCCACATAAGGTGTTGTTATCTCTTTGGTGGGATATGAAACGTTTAGTCCACTTTGAACATTGAAACCAAAACCAAATGATAACAAAGGAGATCTACTGTGAGTAGCTTGAGCAGCTTAAGTCAACGCTAGAAGAAAAATGACCATCTTTGATTTCAAGAGGAAATGTGTTCTTCCATCAGGATAATGCTCAGCCAAATACAGCAAAGATGACATTCAAAAGGCTGGAGCAGCCTAAATGGGAAACAATGCCCACCTGCCATATTCACTGGGTATTGCCCCATCTTATTATCATTTATTCCACAGTCTTCAAAATCATTTGGATGGAAAAAATATGAATTCTATAGATGAGGTCAAACAGTACTGGAGGAGTATTTCTCATCACGGAAAAGTGAAATTTGGAAGAGGGGCCTTGCAAGTCTACCAGATAGATGGAAGAGCATTGCAAAAAATGAAGGAGAGTATATTTTAGATTAAAAAAGAACTTTGTTTATCTTAATTTTGAAAAATAAAAGAAGTATAAAAGAACTGCATTATTTATGGGATGACCCAATATATACATTAAAACTTTTCAGCTAACTTACATCATTATATTGCCATATTGCCATTTTTAAAACAATATTTCCTTTCAGTTGCAGGGTTAATGTCTAAACAAAAGTAATTTTCTATATGTATAGGGACTGCACTTAAATGGAATGTTCTTGCTAGCTATGTACTGAAATTTTAAGAAATTGGATGTCATAATGTAATTGATTAAATCTTGAAGTAATGCTACTATTAATTTATAAATACACTGATCAGAATATCCCACATTAGTTTTGGTGACATTTTCTATATAATTTTACACTTGCAGATTTTGGAATTTTGCCAGTCAAATATCAGGCGAATATTTCTTTGTGCCAATATAATTTCTACTGAATTTTGTCCCATGATATCACTTTAATTCCTTCTCTTGAAATCTTTGCAACTATAATTTACTAAAGCAAAGAAATTTACATCTGAATTATGGACGATTTCCAACAGCACTTATCTACACTTCCAATTTAGATTATTTCAGATGGAGATCTTCCAGCCTACACATCTGTGTATTGATATTCAGTTTTTGAAAAACAGATAATGTATGTCTGTCATGCACACATGCACACACATCTATGCGCGCACGCGTGTGTGTGTGTGTGTGTGTGTGTGTGTGTGTGTGCGTGTGAGTGTGTTTGCATGCATGTGTGCTTTGTGTTTGTGTATGTGTGTATTTAT
>NC_068983.1:112673428-112690913 GCF_001194135.2 Octopus bimaculoides
TATATATATATATATACATGCAAAAATACACTTACACACACATGCACACTTACATATATGTATGTGTGTGTGCATATATATATATATATATATATATATAGATATATAGATAGATAGATATATTTATCTATATATTCTTCTTCCTAGGTTCTGATTGCTATGAAACATATGTAACCTGGATTTTACCTACTCTCTTCCCTCAATGTGGATTTTTATTCACATACATAGCAACCCTAGTTGCTAACCATGAACTACAGAATAACTTTTATCAGCTTATCGAACTTCGATGTGGGAAAAATGTGCAACCTTCTATGCTGATAAAATACTATTGTTCCTGAGAGTTATTTTTTGTACCTTCTAAAGACTGCTCAAAACATACTCACTTCCTACATTTAGTTCCTTGGATCTTACATTCACATTTCATTATATACATATATATATATTTCTATTGAATTGTGCAAGCTTGAAACATAAAAGACTTTTTCATTTTTCCTGAGTGTGAAACTAATACACTTGCTTGTTGTTCATATACCTGTCTTCATCTTTTGTGTTCCTATAAAATTCAACTATATATATATATATATATACTGGAGTAAGCACATAAAATGTGCAACAAGGTGGAAAAAAGAGTACTCAGATACCAGAGGTAGAGTAATATGCTTTATCTAAAAGCAGCAGAAATATAACAAAAGACTGTTACTCGGAGTTTCACGTTCCCATTCATCGGACAGTTTCTGTCATTCCTTTCCCATTTCTAACAAAACTGTCCAATGAACGGGAATGTGAAACTCCGAGTAACAGTCTTTTGTTATATTTCTGCTGCTTTTAAATAAAGTATATATATATATATATATATATATATATATAGATAGATAGATAGATAGATAGATAGATAAATGGATGGATGGATAGATGGATGGATGGATGGATGGATAATAAAGATTTCCTTTGGTCATGAATAACCATGGGATTGCACATAGAATGTTCACCTCTAAGACACAAGTCTAGGTAAGTTTGTTTGTGGAAAACCAGCAGTTGCCCATGCATACTAATCTCTCCTCTTCCTGCAACTGATGTTTTCCAAGGGAAAGGCAAGGCCAAAACTGCTTGGCACCAGTATTGTTGCAACTCATTTCTACAGTTGAGTGAGCTGGGATAACATGAAAGAAAGAGTCTTACTCAAGAACACATACCACAACCCATTCTTGGAATCAAACTCGCAACCTCATGATTGTAAACCTGATGCTCTAACCACTGTGCCATGTCCCTTCAAATATGTATAGATATACATATTTATAAATATCTATATTATAAAAATTGATGTGTGTGTGTGTGTGTGTGTGTGTGTGTGTGTGTATCTGCCTATAGGAAGACACACTACAGTGTTGATATAAAAACTGAAAACTAATTCTTGTGTAAAATTCAGTGGAAGTGGATCCAAGTCTCTAGTGTCAAACTTTGAAAGTTGCTGGTTTGCAATTAAAATAGGACTGTTTCTCACATGGTCAGTTATATGTTGGGACAGCCAGAGTGGGGAGCAAGAACAATCTTTTCATTTTTGCCCCTACTGGTAAAACCTGAAACATTGTCTATCAGGAAGTTTTTACCATGAGCTCAACAAACTAAAATTTGCAAGATGATTAATAACTTTGAATTGATATTGTCAGCATCACACTATATTCGTCTAAGTAAAGCTAATTGTATTTTTGTTTGTTGTAATATTTAAGCTCAATAAATTATAATACATATGTTTTTAGTTTTCCCTGAACTTTTATTTATTTATTCATCATGTACTAGATATAAGCCAAAGCCTGTACAATGTTGTTCCATTTATTGACTGAAATACTATAGATCATAGATCAGAAGATTATATGCACCCATTATAATACTGGCCAGAAGAAAACAGCTCTATCGTCTACATAAAAGTTAACAACCATTTCTTATATATGTTCAATACAATCAAAATAACTTTCAATATTCATAGTACAGTTTCGGCAGCTTTTTTCAATCCAGTCAATGATGGGTGTTTCTGCTAGTGTGTGTGCGTACGTGTGTGTGTGTGTGTGTGTGTGTGTGTGTGTGTGTGTGTGTGTGTGTGTGTGTGTGTGTGTGTGTGTGTGTGTGTGCATCATATATATATATACAATTGATTAAGGTAAGGGATTGGCTCTTGACTTGTGTAGTCAACATTTTCATTGTGCCCTTGCAATCCCATTCTGTTTGTAGGAAGTGGCACCTCTCCTGTTGGTGCAGCTTTGCCAGGCAAGATGGTCTTATGCTTGTAATTTCCAGGTGTTGGGACTGATCTTAAAGCTCTTTAGTGAGGCTTTGAGTGTGTTTTTGAAGCATTTTTTCTGTCCACCTTGTGTGTACTTGTCTTTCACCAGTTCACTGTAAAACAGTCTCTTGGGGAGTCACATACTAGGCATTTGAACAAAGTGGCCTGTCCACCTGACTTGCTCTCTCCTCGGCAGTGTGTAAATACTTGGCAGATCAACTCAAGAGAGGATCTCTGTGTTTGGGACCTTGTCTTGCTAGATGATTTTCAACGGCTTCCTCAGGTAGTTTATGTGGAAGTGGCTTAGCTTTTTGGAGTAGTGTTTGTAAACCATCCAAGCCTTGTAGGGACACAGTAGCCTAGGCAGTACAACTGCTTGGTACACCTTCAACTTGGTGGACAGCCTAATGTCTGTCTTCACCCAGTTCCAGCTAAATTCCACCAGGTAAATTTCAGCATAGGTAAATTCCACCATGTTATATTCAACCATGGTAAATTCCACCCATGGACAGATATTATTCCAATTTTGATTACTATTGTTTTTTTTCTTTCATATTGTACTATCAGGTTTATTGTTTTCTATATTACTGAGCTATCTACTGAAATCTTAACCTTTCACTTGTTGTTATCTTTTCTATTTGCACATTTCTGATTTTCTGGGTTTTTTTTATTTATTTATTTTTTTGGTATGCTATATTGCTGTAGTGCAGTGTTTCCCAAACTTTTCATGCCAAATTGCAATATCACCCACCTATCAGCCATAAAAATGCTCTATCACCCACCTGTGTAATGAAAACCCTGTTGCTACACAAAATCCCCTAGCACCCTACCACCTGCATCATTTGACACCCACATTATGTCGTAGACTTATTGCCCTGTTAGTGTTGTTTGTACTAGATATGCAGTTGTTTACAAATCACTTATTGTGGGTTTAGTTTTGCCATTAGTGTCAATAAAATTGTAACGTTAACTCTATATTTTTCAGACAGATTAACTTCTGGAAACTTGCACTTTCTTTTACACTGATTTTCATTTTCCCCCAAATGGACCATTGATCAGAACTATCGAGGCAAAAATAATTAATCATGATATTACAAAAGAAAAGAATAAAACTTTCTAATGAGAATCATGTGTCTGGTGCGATGCAGCTAGTGCAGATACATTCGGTTTCAAACTTGTCAACTTTAGCCACAAGTCTCCTCATTGTGTTACATCCAGTCCAATTCTGCTATGGGTAAGCAAAGTTCCAACATGATTAAAACCAGATTCAACCAGGTATGAGATAGGGAAGGCAAGAAAAAGTAATTCCAGATGTTTCCACAGACTGAGGTAGGAATTCAATATACTCTGATGGTACCACAAGCCTTCTTTGCCATTACAGTGATATCGCATTGTGGTATCATTGTCATTTTGTAATTCTATCAATTCCTCCTGAATGTCATCCTTGCAATCGACTGCATCAACCTCAAATGGATTGCTATACTAATTTGGAATATTCAGTGCAATAATATCTTGAAATCACTCCACCATGTTATCGCGCGGTGACTGTAAATAGTTGCGATATGTAGTTAAATCTTCAACAACTAATTCATCTTTCAAAGAATCAAGTTGTGGAAATTGATGGAATTGGCATTTTGAAATGTTAGTCTTATACAACACCAATTTCAAAATGGAGGTAGTGATAAATGATTTACAATCAATGAGAGTTTTTCTGTTTCCTTACAATAACTTATTTAAATCATCTAATTTTGTGAATATATCACAAAGGAAAAAGATATCACACCTTGCAGCCATCAATGAAGTGGATAATGGAGTATCTTCAAAGAAAGATATGATTATATGAAACAGTTCAACAAAGGATAAAACACAGTTTTCTTTTGACAGCCACCGCATTTTGATAGGGTATAAGAGTTTAGTATGGTCCTCGTCATTTCTCAGACAGAGTTGACAGAAAATTCGATCAGACAAGGGACTGGACTTCAATTTGTTTACAGTCTTGATAACTAACCATAGCGCATTATTAAACCTGCCATTCATATTTTTTTATCACTACATGCTGCCAATGTGCCAGGCAATGAACAGTTAGTATCTGGTGAGAAATTTCATGCTTTAGGAGAGATGAAAAATCTCTGTATCTTCCTATCATCGAAGGGGCTCCATCAGACGCACAGGCAAGAATATTACTGAGTGGGATATTATGTTCAAAAAGGAAAGACTTGAGAATGTGAAAAATAGTCCCACCTCTTGAATCAAGCAGAACATTCTCTGTGCACAACATTTCCTCACAAGGCTGAAGGTCTTCGCTGAAATATCAGGCATATACCATTATCAAACATTGATTGTCCACAACAGTTGACTCATCCACTTGTATAGTAAATTCAAAACACTAGAGAATATTAATATAGCTGATGTTTGACATCATTGAACTTTTTATCAATGCTTCAAGAAATTGTGTTATTGCTAAATGGGATCTTCTTCATAATGTTATTGGGTTTTTCGTGCATAACGGTTGACAAAACCTCTTCGATAACTGGGTGAAGTAATCTTTCTCCAATTGTGTGAAACTTTCCAGACTTAGCAACAAGCAATGCAATGTTGTATGATGCAATCAACTTGTCATTCTCTCGTTTACTAATTTCTTGGAGCAGCATGTTGAATGTTTGTATTTTGTTTTTGAAAGAGGAGCTCAATTGCAAAAAGTATGATAACTGTTTGTCCTTCTTCTCAGAATGCTTTGTATCAAAGTGATACTTCAAGCATGAAGGTTTCATTGCTTTGTTGGTCAATATTTGATGGCAAAGAAGGTACATTGGTAACTGACAGTTCTGAGGAGAGGGAATAAATCCAAATGATAAATAATCACTACTGTACTGTCAACAAATTTTTTTGACTGGAGGCATCAGTAAAGTGAAAGTGTGAAAACGAATTTCTACTGATAGCGTCAGAAAGGCAGTATGGTATACCTAAAGAGAAGAAAAAGTCAACTGAGCAGAGTCAGATGACACGTCTTTACTGGAGCAAATACGGATCTAGTTCGTTTGGCTGCCGGCATTTCAAAAATTAAAGTTTATCGAACATTTTAAAATTTGGCACATTAACGTACCTTTCTAAGCAAAATTGCTGGAGTTGTTCCACTTTTTGCAGAAAATTGTTAATAAAAAGTTATAGACGTTTAAAGTTTGATCATTTTCACCCAGTTAAGAAACACAATTTCAAAGATGTCATTTTGAATTTTGTCAACATCCTGAAAATAGCACTTGTGTTTTGATATGAAACCACAGAATTATGCACGACATATAACCCCTCATAACTTTTTTTATTTTACAGAGTTTTCAGGAAATTTTTGCAAATTTGAATTCTATATGAGAGATTTCATACGATTAGGCCAAAAAAAGAAAAAAATTGTAGTGGAGTGTGATTTAAGGCCTAGGCCTATTTGACTGCTATTTTTAGCATGAATGACAACCATCTGAATGACTGCGACAAAAATATTCAGTCTATAAACAAGTTCACGTTTTTAATGCAAAGGACGTCTCATGCGAGTTGTCAAATCGATAAAAGTGCATCCTTATTCTAGGCATGCCTAGATATCAGTAAATGCTGACTTAATTTCTGAAAATTCATTGTCACCCATAAAATGTTCATAATGTCAATCAAAATCTCAAATCGCCCACCATTTTCTAGAAATTCGCCCATCGCCCACCTGTAAGTTAAAGTCGCCCACCAGTGGGCGATATCACTCACTTTGGGAAGCTATGCTCTAGTAGGTTCGCAAAGATTATCTTGATTATCTCATTGTGTCTCTCTTTATATCTCATGTGTGCTATTTTTCCATATTTTATTGCCATATGTTCGATATTTCCTTTGTGTTTTTATAATATCCTCGTGCCTTTTTTCTTCCATAGTAGTTGTTTCTGTCTCGCAAATACTGTATAATATTTTTATCTCTCATTGAGTATTTGCTTTGTTTTATAAATTTCAATGAGTCCCTTTTTCATACTGCTTCCTCATTCAGGTGTTTAAAGTATTTACCATGTATTTCTTTGTCTGATTGTTCCTTTATTATTTTTTCTCCCTCGTATTTTTTGTATTCATTGACATTATTGATATTATCTTTATGTATTATTTTTTTAATTTCCATTATATTGTAACCCATATAATAATAATAATAATAATCATAATAATAATAATAATAATAATAATAATAATAATAATAATAATAATAATAATAATAATAATAATAATTATTATTATTATTATTATTAATATTATTATTACTATTATTATTATTTTCATAATTTCACCTATGGTGTAATTAACCATTGTGGAATATACCGTGGTGAAATTTACCTGGTGGAATTTTCCATGGTGGAATTTATCATGGTGGAATTTACTGGTCACCCTTCACCTTTCTTATTTACATAGCCATCCAAATAGTGAACTTTTCTTCATGACACACACACACACACTCATGTGCACATATGTGCGTATATATGAGCTCATATGTGTATGAATTTCTAGGCAGTTTCCTAGGTACGGATATATTCCACCCTCTCACATTGATAGTTCAAAGTAAAATTCTAGTGTTTATTATGTCTTTCATTCCTAGTCTTCAGCATTGTATAATCATAATCTATGGACAATAGATAATTTCTTTTAACTCATGTAACCGTCTACATCATACATTTATAATTGATTTTCTTTACTATAGAAAATGTTCCATCATAAATCACTATGCTGTCTAATGAGTTATGTTGTTACTATTGATCTAAAAAGAAAATTACATAAATCTTTGCCATTATAGAATAGTACCACTTGGAATGAATGACAGAATGAGTGCTGGTTAGTGATTCAAAGTACTACAAAAATCCATGTATAATAATCTTTGATGTAAAATATGCATCTAAATTTTTAAACCTAAATTGTCTTAATTTTAATACTGTATAGATGGTATTCATAAATTATCTTTACAACTTACACAATTTATTGTATTGTATCATCTAGATGTGTTGCATTCAACCAACCAATGAAATCCACTTCGAAGTGTTCTAATGTTTCTAAGAAAATACTATTTGTTTGTCAGTAAATTCTGCTGAATTATCCTTAGATTTTCATGTTTTTTTTCCTGAAATTTTCAGTTGTAAAGGCAAATTAAAAACACCTTGTATAATTCTTTTCTATTCTAGAGACATGGTCCAAAATTTTTAGTGAGGGGCCCAGTCGATTAGATCGATCCCAGTACGCAACTGGTACTTAATTTATCGACCCCGAAAAGATGAGAAGCAAAATCGACTTCGGTGGAATTTGAACTCAGAACGTAACAGCAGACGAAATACCACTAAGCATTTCGCCCAGCCTGCTAACGATTTTGCCAGCTCACCACCCTGTATAATTCATTCTTACACAATGCCTATAAAAACAGATAATCTACTATAATCCAATATAATAGTTTTATTATTTAGTTTTATATAAACTATATAAATATCTAATTTTTAAAAAAATGGAAAAAGGACTACGGAAACTATTTTTTTTTTTAATAAAAGTAGGTGAGGACATATTTTGCTACCCAATATTGCATATTAACCTTTAGCACACTGCATTTTCTCTAGAATGTTCCCCTTGCCACTGCCCTGTTACTACAGGGGAGAAAACTCCTATGGTGACATGATGCACCTAGTGTGCTAAAGGTTAAACGCACCCATAATTTTGATTGAAAAGTATGTATTGTAAATAGAGATTTATAGAATGTTATTCGTTTTTAGTTATTCACTGATATCAATGACTGGACTCTGGCCTTGCTGGAGTACAGCCTTCAAAGAATTTAGTCATTCACATCAACAGCACTACAATATTCATCAAACTGCTAAGTTATGGCATTGACAAAACGGTATTCAACTTTGGTTTGGAGACATGTACATAAATACACATACAGTATGCATACACATGATGGATGTATTCAGCCTCCTTACTCATAGTTCCTCTTTCTCTTTCTCCTCTTGGACATAAGTCTATCATGCTAGATCTCTTCTGTTCCTCTTCCTATCAAGCTGGTTGGAACAGAAAGGAACATGTAAATGACTGTGACAACACAGGAAAGAGGAGATGCTCTTTAGTCTTACCAAGATTGAAACAAACTCTCTGATGCCAATTAGTGAATGAACAGAGAAATCAAAGATTATAGAGGTTCTTTAGGTTTTGCCACAGATACGATAACCTCAATAGTGCTGGTACAATGAGAGAATGCATACAGAACATGCTGTAATGTGGTTGGCAATGCAATGAGCATCCTATGATAGAAACTATTCCCAAAAATTGTGACATGCAAGATGATTTGGCCTAGGAATAAATTATTATCTAAATGAACTTCATTAGCTTACAGCTGTTTCCACTTTAAGATGTGATGAAACTCATAGCTGAATGCCTGAGTAACACATCACAGTTTCATCTGAGCCTTAAACAAGTGAGTGGACAAACAAAAGAGAAAGGCACTCAACGCAGTTTGTAGGAGTTATATATATCATTCGAGTTCTATTACTCTACTTGCATCATCAAATTACACACACACACACAAACACACGTCCTTGAATACATATATATATATATATATATATATATATATATATGTGTGTGTGTGTGTGTGTGTGTGTGTACATACATACATATATATATATGTATATATACATACATATATATATATATATATGTGTGTGTGTTACATGCACACACACATATATGCATACATACATATAATATTTGCATGAATTGGAAAGGGATGTATTTGAAGCAGGATTGCACAAGAATACATTTTTCAAACCAAAAGACTAAATTCTTATAAGCATGTATTTTATATAATTATGTTGTATATGTCTTTCTTTCTTTACAATCAAATCAGCTATTTAAGCAATCAGTTATCCAAACAAAATAATCCTTGTTCTTCTGCTCTGGATATTTAATGAGTAACTGTGCAATTGTGAGCAGCAGCAGTCGACATGTTTGTATACTTTTGAAGTTAATAACTCTAATGATCCATTGATAAATTCATCAAGAAACGTGATGTTATTAATGGTAATAATGTAAGATAGAGAAATATTGATTGTTAACTTTTACATATTTTCACAGTAAGGTAGGAGACATTTACCAACTATTAAAGAATTAAGTCTACCTTCACAAAATATAACTTAGCAGTGTGTATTAACATTACAAACAGTCTGTTATCAAACACTTCTGTTTTTTTTTAATTCTTTTTTTTTTTATAAAAGTTTGTCATTCCTCATTAATCTCCTTAGATTCTTTTTGTCTCCACATCAGAATCTGTGATCATATATGACCACTATTATGCCTGCAACATTTCTGATAATAAAATGTCAATATTTCAAAGACATAATGAGGAAATCTAATTAATTCAGCTGAAGGCAAGTATATTATGCTAAAAGGCATAAGCTGCTAAGATCTCTTGAACAATCTGAAATGGTTTTGAAATATATCTCAACAAAGGATTCTGTAAATCAATGAAAATGATTTGTTAAGGAAATATCTTACTGACTGGGGAGTATTTCTAAATATTTAAGTATTTAAATACTTAAGTTGTTTCTTTTATCTCCATTTACTGAGTATAAAGAAAAGACATTTGTTAACTAAAATGGAAGAATATACAAATATCTGTAAATGAAATCACATATGTTGAATAATAAAACTAGAGAGATAACTTCAAAAAGAGTTGTACATCATTTTAAAATGGAAACATTGCCAATGTACAGATAAAGCTAATCAGCAGGGAAGTCCACCACCGAAGAGATATATAAATTAGAGCATATCCAAAAAATTTTATTATGCATAGTATCAGAATATACTGTGTAGATAATATTCTGTTTGAACGTGATGTTCTTCCTATGTATTGTCTAACTATTTTACTGTGTTACACTACATTAACTACAAACTTTCTAATGAATGAAATAAAGCTAACAATGATGGCTTTGTCTCTTAGTATGAAATATCTCAAATATATAAATGTAGAAAAATTAAAAGATAGTTCTTTAGAATTACGTTTATATTATTTATGGTGATAAGGATAATAACAATTATCGATCTCATTGCTATCTTCATAATGTTCATTTTTTGGCCTAAATGGGTTGATCTGAGCAAGACTGTAATATAACTTATTCCCCCCCCCACCCCACCACCACCACCACCATAATCATTATTATTATGATCATGTTCAACTTCAGCAGAATTTGAACTCAGAACATAAAGCTGAATGAAATGTTGCTAAGCATTTTGTCCAGCATGCTAATGATTCTGCCAGCCTGCTGCCTACCCTTTTCGATACCAACCAGCTCTGGCTCTGTAGTATAAATGTCTTGTTTTCATAAGTTTTGAATTAAAATCTTCTACCAAACCTTAGTCACAGTTATCAACAGATACTTATTTCTATTTTTTTCTTGATATTCCTCTCACCAGGAATATTTTCACTATCAGTGCATTTTATGTTTTCAACCAGAAGATACCCATATGCATGACATGGTCATATTAGTTGAGATATTTTTTTGTATCCTGTGCACATTGGTTGTTGCTTTTAATTTCCATTTTGTTCCAGTTTTCTTGCACTTCACTGCTCATGCAACTTTATCTTTAGCATGTCATAATCAAGATAATCAAGCATCATATTCCTCAAATCAATTCCCAATCATCACACATTAACAAATAGTTTTGGGGTGAGGTGGAGAGGAGAGTGACATTTTATTGCAAACAGAATAATTTATTGAACATTAAGTAACTAAAAAACCCTGCAACCCACTAGAAATAGTAATCATATCTTTCTTGAATGGAATATATCAAAAGACATGTTTGTCACGGTGAGAACATCAAAATCTATTCTGTGATGGCTCACTTGGAACTACAGTAGCAGCATCATACTAACCTTTTTCTATCCTTACTTATTCCACTAAAAGTAAAATTGTCTAGCACTAATACCTTTAGTAACCACTAGCTCTAAAATGATTGATAATCTGAGGAATAAAAACTAATAGCTACGCTTAGGGAGTTATCTGAGCAATTTGTAGCATATTCTACTACTGTTATCCTTATATATTTGCTACTGTGGCTCACATTTTCAGATTACAAACAGATATATAATAATGTTTTAAATCATAGTTCATCTACAAATAAAGTAATTCAACTATGTTAGATGTAATTCTATTGGATTAAAACAAAACTGAATCCAATGAAGACTTTTAAATACATTTGTATTGGTTGAAAACTATGCTAGACTTGTTCTTACTGTTACCATGTATTTTATTCTCTAGCATAAAAGAAAGAACTATATAATATATCAAGCAATTGGTTTCTCCCAAAAGAACAAAAGAATTTTGTTATGAAACATAACAATAGAACAAACATATTTTGGTATGGAATTCAAGACTGTTGTAGCCCATTTTCAACAATAAACAGATGGGAAAATCTTTAACCATGTCAGTATTAGTCTACTTAAGAAGAAAATACCACCAGTTTGCATAATGACTTGCGCGCGCATGCACGCACACACACACACACACACACACACACACACACACACACACACACACGCACATGCACACGCACGTGCACACACACACATGATTATGATACTGTTTTGTGCTCGTAATCGTATGCAAACATGCCAAACTTTCTGTTTAAGCATTATTCAATCATTTTGGTTTAACAAATTAACTGTAACAATTCTGATGGCAGCTCATCCAAGCATAGCTGAACATCGAACATTATTTTGTTCATCCAAAATATTCTTGTTACTGTACATTACTGCTTTATAATTCTTTTTCAGTTCATGAACACCAATTCACTGTAATGTCTTTAGTTCTGAGACAGATTTTTCATAATGAAAAAGTAGGAAATTGGTTAAAATTTAGTTCTTGTTTAATTCTCATTTACACTTCAAGTAACTTTTTTTTATTCTTCCTCATAAATGCAGAACAATATGAGTACATGCTAAATACCTAAGAATTCATATGCTTAATTATTCTAATATTCTTGGCACCAATTATTTAGTGAGATAATAATAGAACATCTTTTCTTTGTTCAATTTGTATAGATGCAGATAGATTTTTAATTAATGATTATTTAAAAGTTATTATTAATGTTGTTTTCTTGTTTGTCTTTTTCAAACTCCGTGTCAGTTTTCTGTGTAGCATATAATTACGTTAATTTCTTCACACACATTTATCTTATTTTGCAAAAAAAACCCCCAAAAAACCAATAACTGAAATATTCTTATCATCATCAACATCTTTACAATTTATATTAAGAAATTGGTGACCTATCTTGAATTCACAAAATATTTATTGTCTACATTTGTTGTTTCTATAAAGCTCCAGGTCAACTCTGATTATGCCAGCTTATGGATCATCATCTGAATGACTACATAATGGTATGATCTACATAATAACTTGTATTCCTTGATGTAGACAGGCCTTGAACTTCCACCACTTATATAAACCTGACTCACTCATCTTTCCACCTCTTATCAACCTTGTTTGAAAACAAAGCTGCAGCACTATGCATTTCATTACACAGTAGATGATCATAAGAAATGTAGTCTTGCTATTTCAAATTGTTGTACTATTTCTCTACAGTTGTATATTCTGTCGGTTGCCACAGCAGAGGAAAACGAAATCAACTCGGCCAGTTGTTCCTTGATATGATTTTTGAAGTGCCTCTGCTACCTAGTATATCCATCACATCTAAATTTCTAGTTCTCTGTGTCAGTCTGCCAGAAATCTTGCACAGCTTCTGTACATTTTGTTTCAACTCAATACACAATAGTGAATTCCTATTAATTTCCTTTCTAAATGTTGAGCAAAAGTTATTCCAAGAAGACAATGAAATTCCACTGTATGCATCTCGTCAGCATATCTCAAAGATTACTCTGAATAAATATAATTAAAGAACACTTGCTTCTAAAGTTAATTCCTGACTATCAGCTACTACTTGTAACTCACATTACTCAGAACAAACTGGATAATAATAGAGTGAACCCTTTACAAATGCAAACTAAACTTGTTAGTTGCTCAATCATTCTTAGCAGCTAACAATATATATATATAACAAGAAATATATATATATATATATATATATATATAACAAGATATATATATATATATCTGTTGACGGTTATTTTTAATACTTTTCTCATGAGATTGCATGTTCATTTCTCTTTTTGCCATCTGTGATTCATATTGATGGCTTGTTGCCAACTTAATGTGGCAGTCCCAGGAAAGGGAAGAATGCTACTGCTATTTAGCTCCAAGAAACACCGTTTCTAGTTGGCTATGGGACAAGCGTCCTCTGTCCTTAAGTTTTCAAACAGGGGAGATAAGCACCTCCACCCAACAAAGCTAGCATTTGAGAGATTTAGAAATGCAATATTTTTAATTTTGTAGATCAGTGAATTTATTTCACTTGAAATTCTATAAGTTTTCAACAGTGATTTATCACTCACAGCTAGCAAAGCCAAGCTACTCCAGAGTGATGAAGGGCAACTACCCTGAAACTAGTCTCTGAATGCTGGCTTTGTTGGGTGGAGGTGATTATCTCCCCTGTTTGAAAACTTAAGGACTCAGAACGCTTGTGTTGTGTAGCCAGCTAGAAACGGTGTTTCTTGTGGCTAAACAGCAGTAGCATTCTTCCCTTTCCTGGGACTGCCACATTAAGTTGGCAACAAGCCATCACTTTATCATACTGCTACTGCATAACTCTCTTTGAGAGATTTAGAAATGCAATATTCCTAACATTTATATTGTTAGTTTCATATAACTTTAGTATCTCATTTGTCCAGAAAAATCTCTTACTATTTCCAGTAATTGGGTAGAACTTCATGTACAACTTGATAAACCTAAAACAGCTACTACAACACCAATTTTAGCACATCAGCATTGAGTTTAACACTTTTTATAGCTCATCAATTATCTCTGGTCATCTGGAAATTTCTCGGATTTTTATCTTTATTGCCTCATTTACCATACTTGCAATAACACCTAAAACTTGCCCTTCAGTCCTTTCCCTAGATTTTAAGCTTTAACTAACTTATTTATATCCTTTGATTAATAGGAATTAATGCAGAAGCAGCTATATGGTCATTTTCCTTTGTGTGTGTGTGTGTGTGTGTGTGTGTTTGTGCCTTTGTGAATGTATGTAATGTATGTATGTATGTATGTATGTATGTATGTATTTATGTATGTAAGTATGTGTGTAAATGTATCAGTCAAGTCTCCCTGAAATAACACCCTATCAGCTTTTAAAAAGGAATGCATTGGATGTGAATGTTTTAGAAACATTCAGCACCAAAAAAATAATGAAATAGGAAAAAGAGATGGGATAGTCATAATTGGAATGACACTAAACATAGATGTACTTGATCAGTGTTGACCTGAGGTTAAGCTGCACCAACCACAAATTACATTATGGTAAGTGAGAGAACCAACATAATAAGGCAATTCTCACCAATGATATTTTGATCTGTGCAACCATACAGCCTTGAAATATAGAATATTTTATGATTTTTTATTTTTAGCAAGCATTCAACTTTTTGTACCTTTGGTGGATAAGTAAACTTGACCTTATATCTAGCTTACTGATATCACTCCCTGCAACTCTTTAACCCTTTCATTACTGTATTTATTTTGAGATGCTCTGTATTTCTCTCAATTAATTTTAAATATAACTGGGTTCAGTCATACTATGTGGACATTTGGGCAAGTGTGTTCTTCTATAGCTTCAGGCTAACCAAAACCTTGTGAGTGGATTTAGTAGATGGAAACTGAAAGAAGCCCATCATATATATATGATCGAACACCACGCATCCATTTCCAAGTAAGTTTTATCTTAATAATTCCGACGTGCACTCTACAACCTATCTCTATTCTATCTCCTTCTTTTGTTCTTTTTCCTTTCTGTTTTTCTCTCCCACCCTTTCCCTAATTCTTCTCCTCTCCCCTTCACCATAAAAAATAAAGATCCCCTTCGGTCATGAATGACCATGGGATTGCACCTAAAATGTTCCCCTCTGAGGCACAAGTCCAAGCAAGGTTGTTTATGGAAGACTAGCAATCACCCATGCATACAGCTTCCCCTCTCCATGCCACCAATATTATCCAAAGGGAAAGCAAAGGCCAATACAGCTTGGCACTAGTGACGTCACAACTCATTTCTCCAGCTGAGTGAGCTGGAGTAACATGAAATAAAGTGTCTTTCTCAAGAGTACAACACACAGTCTGGTCCAGGAATCGAACTCACTACTTCATGATTGTGAGCCCATTACTCGAACCACTGAGCCATGTGCCTTACCCTAGATAGATGCGAAATAGGGATATGATGTGATTGATATGTGTTGAGTAAAGAGATGCAGAGTGACAGAGATGGAGACTGCAAGCAGCTAAATGCAGATAGCGTGAGTGACAAGAACGATGGGTGTGTATATGATAGATATGAGGGGACGTTCAGGAGAATAGAGTGTTTCATGGAAAATAAAGTAGTAAAGAATTATGTTCTGAGTGCAGTAAGGGTGGCAAGAGAATTGGCTCCAAAGAAAGGAATAACTAGTAACACCAAAAATGGAAGGGATGTAGTTGATTACTTCTGGTAATATGGTCATCTATTTAGCAGGAAGTAGCAAAATTACTGGGGTTGGAAATTATCTGATATCCATATATTTTTAAAGAACATTAGTGATATAAGTGGTGCAAAATGGCCACAGCTTTAACTGGATATTAAATCTCAGTCACTGATTCAGCTCACCAAAAGCTTACCTTTTATCCAATGTACTCAGTTCATAGTTATTAACCTTTTAGCCTTCAGATTATTCGGTCAAATGAATTGCTTATTTATTCACATGGTTTTGAAATAATCATGCATTATTTTGTAGCTTCAAGATTTCAATGGTGTATTTTTATATTTTTAGAATACCACTGTAGGGTAGGTATGAGAGACTGGATCTGGTCAGTTTTAACATAAAACAGATGGAATGTTTGGGCCAGATATAACCGTATTAAATGCTAGATGGATAATATTTCAAAACCTTAAGGACAGTAGCAATTACACAAAGTCACTAACAATTAGATAACTGACTATAACCAATTTCATATTCATTCTGAGTTCCAGCTGATTCAACATTGTCTTTTTCCCTTCAAGAGTTGATAAAACAAGTGCCAGTAATATAGTGACATCTGTTTTATTCTTTATATCTTTCCTCTTCAAAATATTGATCGCATAAGAAAAATAAAGGAGAAAAAATAATAATATTTGTGTTAGTAAGACGAAGTAATGAAAGGAAACAGAAAATTAAGAACAAAAGTTGAAAATAAAATGGAAATAATCTTTTACTTTCTCATTTCTCTGTCCCTTATGCCCCATACACACACATACACACACATATATCTCCATGGTTTTTCCATTATGAAACATCATCTTGATTAGATGTAGTGAACCAGAAATATTCTGACATAGAACTGACCACCAGCTTAGTTATAATGAGAAAGATATTTTTTCCCCTTTAGACATTGAAGATAAAGAAAATCTCCACTCCACTTCACCTCCATTTCTTAGATATTTCACCCTCCTTAAATATTTCCCCATCTTCCAACAGACCATGTGACAATACTGTGAAACATTGAGTATCTCTAATTTCTGTTTACTTTATCTCAATTTTGTTCTTTAACTCTTTTTCCTTATTGTAACAATAGAAAGGGAAACTTTTATTGTGTTATTTTAACATCTTTGGAGAATTTCATTCAAATACTATTTTGAATAAATTTTGTGGAATTAGACAGCTTCACAGTATGATACAAATGTATTAGTCTCACAGTTACCTGTTTATATCCTTTTACCAGCACTTCCTAGCACTTATATTCAAAATATCTAATTCTGTATGTCCCAGTTCATTAGATATTTGCATAGCATCAAATACTTTTTTTTTTATTATTATTTAGTTAACTGCAGGCTGTTTCTTCTACTGCTAATAGTTCAGTAACAGCATACAGAGAGCTAAATACATTTAGTGAGCAATCAGCGTTTTGTTTTTCATGCATACATAACACTATGTCAGGAACTGTCAATAGACAGAAGTACATAGTAAAAGGTGAATGTGGAGAGAAAATCAGAGCAAAATGCTGATAAAATTTGTGACATTATGCCGGAGGAGGAGGAGGGGAGGAGGAGGGG
>NC_068983.1:112691013-112708223 GCF_001194135.2 Octopus bimaculoides
GGAGGGGGAATGGGAGGAGGAGGACAATGTATCTCTCCTTCACCCTCCCTCTCACAAACATACAATTTCTCTCTCCTTCAGGCACAAACTTCGAAATTGGTAAAAGTTATGGTTGAAAATCGATTTTTACAGGTATACACAGGTACCTCTGAGAGAGAAAGTTGACGAAAATGCACATAGGATCATTCTGAATCTCCTCCTAAAATTGGAGCGACATGCATGCTAATTTGTGGACATGCATAAACTACATTCACGTACACACACACACACACACATCCTGCCTTATATATATTCTGATGATAACACCCACTTATTTAAGCTTTAGTCAGATCTCACATATCAATATGAACTGTATATTCTTTAAATATTTTTACATTGAAGTAGCAGTAAAGAAATCCCTTTAAATCAGGCTCCCATCTTAAAACAGGGAACACTCAAGGAACAATGTCATTCTAGATGTACAAAAAGACAGATTAATCAAAGCTGGAATGCTTTTTATCATAGATCTATTTGTTCAGGGTGGAGGTGCAATGGCCGAGTGGTTAGGGCAGCGGACTCGCAGTCATAGGATCGCGGTTTCGATTCCCAGACAGGGCATTGTCAGTGTTTATTGAGCAAAAACACCTAAAGCTCCACGAGGCTCTGGCAGGAGATGGTGGCAAACCCTGCTGTACTCTTTCACCACAACTTTCTCTCACTCTTTCTTCCTGTTTCTGTTTTACCTGTATTTCAAAGGGCCAGCCTTGTCACACTTTGTGTCACGCTGAATCTCCCTGAGAACTACGTTAAGGGAACACGTGTCTGTGGAGTGCTCAGCCACTTGCACATTAATTTCACGGGCAGGCTATTCCGTTTATCGGATCAACTGGAAACCTCGACGTCGTAAGCGACGGAGTGCCAACAACAACAACAATTTGTTCACGGCTGATGTAGATTAAACAATGATGACATCAACTAAAACAAAAACAACTACACTGTTTCTATATTGATCAGTTAATGAAGATTGTCTACAAGGTAGTGGAAACAGGTTGTTAAAATTTATGTGCAATAAATTGGTTTTGCTTCTACAATAGATGGAATATTTTGACAAATTTTTTTTATATAATTCTTTATAATATTTAAGTATAAAAATATATTAGGAATTTTTAAACATCAAATGGCTATGAGGGTCCTAAAGGAAGTCCATAGGCGAAATATGGTTGAGAACTACTGGTCTACAAGATTACTCAATTTACTAGACATAGCAGCCAAATTCCCTTAAGTCACACCCTAAATCTTAATGGATAATGTAACTTGGTGTACATTATGCTCATACAAGAAAAATAGAAAATAAATGTGATAGCCATAGCCAGAATATGCTCAATTATAGGTCTTCTGACTCAGAGCTGATTTGGTATCAAACAAAAATAACAGTATCTCTATATAATATTTTCTATCACAGACTTGTGTGGTAAACTGGGCCAGAAACAGATGAGCTGACAGATTTCCCTGTGGTTGAGATGCTAGTTTGTATCATGTGATATTTACGTCAGGCAGTTTACATCAGTAGACATTCTCTCTGAAAGAAACTGTTGCTTACTCATCAATTTAAAGAATTAATCATTATTGAAATCTAAATTCACATCAGGCAAGATTTTGTATCAAACAATTTGTTATCAGGCAATTTGCATCAGGCACTTTGTATCAAGCAATTTGTATCTGGTAATTTGCATCAAGCTATTTATTTGTAACTGGCAGATTTCACCTGCTAGGAAACTCAAGTCAATAAGATTTAAGGATTCATCAATTTTACAATGTTGTCACATCTTACAGAAGCAACAGTTAACATTTATGAAACCTATCTCAGTTAACTTGACTATTGAGAACAAAATGTCAAAGCCATACACATCACTATACTAAAAGAGTACAAATCCCAAATTTTTAAGCAGATGTGTTCTGATCTATTCTGACCCAATCATCTACATCTTCCATTGTTGTCTTCCAATCTGTATATATCCTGGTTTTACAATAGGCACTCCCTGACCTTGCTTGTCCTATGAGGTCACTAAAAGGTTTAATGACAGGATGAGGGGCATCTGATCATGGAAATATGGATGTAAAATGGTGATCAACATATCTATATCATTCTAATAGAAAGCAAACCAAAATTAGCAGCCAAGTTTCCCTCAGACCACAATTTACCATTTTAAAAAGGTAGATATCATGATTTTAGATACATTATCCATAAAAAAGCATGGTCACAGATGGAATGTCTTTTGATCATAGATTGGCTGAGCAGATCTAGGGTTAAATATCAGTAACTTAATTGCATAAAATATATATTACAAAAATACAATCCTAAACGCTGCAATTCTGTAATCCTTACGATTTTCTGTAATAATATACTCTTTACTCACTACTCTTTTACTTGTTTCAGTCATTTGACTGTGGCCATGCTGGAGCACCGCCTTTTAGTCGAGCTAATCTACCCCAGGACTTATTCTTTGTAAGCCTAGTACTTATTCTATCGGTCTCTTTTGCCGAACGGCTAAGTTACGGGGACGTAAACACACCACCATCGGTTGTCAAGCGATGTTGGGGGGACAAACACAGACACACATACATATACATATATACGACAGGCTTCTTTCAGTTTCCGTCTACCATATCCACTCAGAAGGCTTTGGTCGGCCCGAGGCTATAGTAGAAGGCACTTGCCCAAGATGCCACGCAGTGGGAATGAACCCGGAACCATGCGGTTGGTAAGCAAGCTACTTACCACACAGCCACTCCTGCGCCTAGCCACAGACAATCTATATGCAGAAGAATATATTAATACATTTCAAAAGCTTTATGGCCTTAGATTATGGCTTAATGCATGTTTCCACAGTATTAAACAGATGAAAGAGAAATGTTTCTCTACAGAAGGTATTCTTTTATTTGCAAGTAACTACAAATATCAGAACTGCTAGTTACTTGTTCTCGATGGCAAAATATTATTCTAAGTAGCATTTAGAATCTTAACCCCCCCAAAAAACAAAAACAAAGATACATAGGCACAGGAATGGCTATGCTTCCCAACCACATGGTTCTGGGTTCAGTCCCACTGTGTGGCACCTTGGGCAAGTGTCTTCTACTATAGCCTTGGGCTGAACAAAGCCTTGTGAGTGGATTTGGTAGACGGAAACTGAAAGAAACCCATCGTATATATGTATATATATATATATATATATATATGTATGTATGTATGTGTGTGTATATGTTTGTGTGTCTGTGTTTGTCCTCCAAAATCGCTCGACAACAGATGCTGGTGTGTTTAAGTCTCCATAACTTAGCAGTTCGGCAAAAGAAACTGATAAAATAAGTATTAAGCTTACGAACAATAAGTCTGGGGTCAATTTCTTCGACTAAAGGCAGTGCTCCAGCATGGCTGCAGTCAAATGACTGAAACAAGTAAAAGAGTAAAAGAGTTACCATTTCAAATGAGAAGGGCACATAATTCAGTCCTAGAAACATTGAAAACAGAAGCTAAAGGGGGAAAATAAATAGCAATTGTAAGAATTTTTGCCCAACAGCATAGATTGTCCACTAAATCTGACATGCCTTATTGAATTGTTATTTCAAAAATCTATTTCACAACAGCTTGCACTGACATAGAGTCATAATACTACTAGCTATTATTCTTCTATATTCTACATGATATTTATATGAAGAAGAATAATAAAAAAAAAATGCTTTTGTTATAAAGAGAATTAAGGAATTCATTTTAAAGTAGCAAACTTTATTCCTACAGATCAACATCAGACTATTTCTCATCAAATTCGGAGCAGAAACCCCACCAGAGACTTTAGCTTTTAAATTCAGAGCTCTTCTTCTCCCAAGCTAAGGAGTTAGCATTCCTTCTAATCACACCAAACAGAATCGAATTGCTTTAGTATTTTTAATGGAAATACATAATATCACATATATTGAAAATCAATGTTATATATCAGAAAATTCAGCTGATATTAAAGAAATGTATATAAAATTTCTATATTTGGGTCTAAGCAATATCTATTGATGTATGTTGGTAAGCATAACAATCAATTTACTTATAAACCATTCATTTTGTTTATATTTTTCAGTTTTTTTTCTTTAACTTTCTCAGTAATCAATAACGTTTCTTCACGATATCTGACCACTCTTCAAAAAACTTTATATATATATATATATATATATATATATATATATTCTATCTTCACTCTTTCTCTCTCCGCACATATGTATATATATATATATATAAAATGTATGTAAATACACATAGACACAAATAAATGCATATGCATCAATATATGCAAGTATGAAAGGGAAAGGATGTGTATGTATGTGTATATGTATAAGTGAAATATAGATACACACACACACACACACGTGCACATGTGTGTGTGCGTGTGTATGATAGATCTTTTATGAAATATTCTTTTGTAATTTTTTTGCTTCTCAAATTTGTCAAGATAAACTATATTTAAGTTGTAATTTTCAGGAAAGAAAATAGCGAAACAGCTAAAAAAGATATTAAAACTTAATGGTAGGTGTATGTGCCTGAGTTTGTGAATATAATAGTAGGAAGAGAGATGGAGAGAGAGAGAGAGAGAGAGAGAGAGAGAGAGAGAGAGAGGAAGAGAGAGAGAATGGGAGAAAGAGTGAGTGTGAGAGAGAAGGAAGCAAATATGTGAGAGACTGAGACCAAGTGCGATAAAAATATAGAAAATATAAATATAAGAATTTAAATGCACAGAGAATGAGCACCAGTTGACAATGTAAAGAAATATGTATACAAAATAAATAAATAAATAAATAAATAGAATTGAAACAAATAGTTGTATATCAAATAAAGTAAAATCTGTAAGTGTGTGTAATATATAGAACATTATTATGTGTGAATACAGTTTGTGTTTGTGTATAGTTTTATCATTACTGAGAAGCTCTTGAGCTGATAAGTTCTTTTAGAGGTACTCAAGTAGAAGTATACTTTTTTTCCATGTGGTGGTCATCGATTTCTTCAATTTGCATCTTGGTGTGTGCTTCTATTGTTTCATTATATTCTTCATTAAGTGTGATCATAATTGAAATGATGTTTCTTTCAGTATTCATAGTGAACAAGGATTAATGTTCCTGCACTGATTGTGTTAGATAGTTCCAGAGAGAAAATGTTCAACATCTACTTTTGCGAGTTCTTTGCAAGGGCTTCAGTAGGAGAGTAAAAAAGTTGCTAGGTTTTCCATCAAGGTAACACTCAATGATATGCTCAGTATTTTTCGCTAAGCTGATTCAGATATTAAGGGCCTTTGGAGAAAGTGGCAGTATTTGTTTCATTTTTCCTTGTTGATGATGTTATAAGAATACATCTCTCAAATGTTTCCTGCATAAGCAGCTCATCATGTATGGTTCTATAAGCAAATTATGACAATGCTATACATGTATACATTGTATGAAAGCTCTTCTTTCTTGCCTGTAGTGATCTATTGTTGAATGTGTAGATAATAAAGGGGAATTTATGTGATAGGAAAATGTAACTCCATATTTTTTATCTAGGAATTTAGGAACATCTTATCTTTCTTAAAGGGAACACCTTGTCATTCTTAAAGGAGTCATTGTTTATTCAAAAGCTGAAGAAGACCAATCAAGCACTCTATCCTTGGTGTTAATTCATTTATCAGTTTGCTGATAGTATATCAAGGACACATTCCTAAAGCAACCCATTACTGCTAGGGTTCATCCTTTAGCCTTTGATGTATACAATCCAATCCAATAGAGAAGCTTCTTGCTTAGTATTCTTATATAGCCTTTGAAGTTACTGATTTCTTCTGTAATTTGGAAGTAGCCAAACCTAATATGCAGAAAAAGAGTCAAGAGGAATTCCAAGCAGTATCTCCAATGTAAAATCTGGATGCACAAAAGTAAGTTGACAGAGAAGGTTTTCTGAGAAGGAAGACTTTATATGTAGTAGATGCATCAGAGAAGCTAGTAGTAGAAGCACTCACAAAATAAAATTCATTCATACAGATTTCTTCTGTATATTAACCATCTGTTTTTGTCTTGGGAATGACTCTCCAAAGTCAAATAGGCAGTAATTTCCAAGAAGAAAACCTGAGAAATGATGCAGTGAGATATATATCTTGTCATATTCATACCTGATCTAGTTATTTTCCACTCTATGATTAAACAATCATTGTATTTCATATCTTACAGGAATGATGAAATAAGTAACAGACAATATAATTGGGGCAATATAATTAAATAAAATCTCTTCAGACGGTGCCATAGGTAAAAGAAGAATAAGAATACATATAAAAAGTATGAATAAATAAGAAATTTGCAACACAAAGAATTGTAATAGCAGGTACTAAAAAGCAATTATCTTTCAGAACTATATAAAAGATTATTTTTGTAAGAAATATATATATAGTGGAATGGAATATCAGTAACCAAATAAAAAAATAAGAGTACAATAAAAGACATTGATACCAACAAAATGATTCTTTTTGTTCTCATATGTATACTATTTTGTGTGGAGTTCACTTGCTTTTATCGAGCAATATTGCTCCATTCATAGATCCTCTTGTCTGATATTGGAAGCCAATTACCAATAACTCAAAAGATCTGTCTCTCACTTCAAAGACACTGATGATAATAGGTGGAGTTTGAACTCAGTTTGCAAAGAGCCACAACACATACCACAGAGTACTTCATCTGATACTTTAACAACTTCACCTTGGAGCAATATTTTATAAATTCTAAAAGGATGTAAAACAAAGCTGACGATGGCCAGATGTGAACTCAGCATCCAGACAAGTGGAACAGATGCCACAATGCATTTTATCCAACTTTTTAATAACTTAATCAATTCATCACTTATACTTATAATCGTTTCTAATATAAATGCAAGGACAGCAACCACGAGGAGAAAGGGTTAGTCAATACAGAATGATAAAACACAGTGGGTATAGAAATTGGAATATAAAGAGCTAGAGCGAGGCATTTTTCCAATGATATGAAGATTTTATTCATCTACCATCCTCACCTTTTCTTAAAATACACATTATCATTATTACAAAATAATTAAAATCATACAGTAGTGCATGGCTGTTTAATAGTTTCAATGACTATCACCAATGGCAACACATAATCTCAAATCAAATCACAAGCCAAATGAGTGCAAGACATGAAAATAAATTTTATTCATCTTGTAAAAAAATTGAACTATAAATTAGTTAATATCTTTAAGATATGTAATTTTAATTATATTTCGATAAACAAGAGTTACCTTTGATATTTTACCAACATGTTAATTAGTCTTGCAGAAAGCAAGTTTCTGCTAAAATTCACATTCTTAAATACATTTTCGAGATAAGAGTAATCTGTATTTCTAGATTTGTATAAATAAAACTGCTTTTGACCAGACTGAAAGACTGAAATTTATTTCTGTTCTTTACTTGAGAAATTGAAGAACATTCGTTCATACATACATACATACATACATACATACATACATACATACATACATTGATATTTTAAGATTTTGGTTTCACATACATAGGATACTAATAACCTGGTGGCATAATTCAGTATGCATATGCTTCAGCCCAAAGCATTAGTTGAGTACAGAGTTTACTCGTAATATGAAATTAAATAAATGACAAAACAATGGGAATTATGTAATCAACTTTATTAACTTACTGCAGTTCCTGCTATATGTATATATATATATATATATATGCATTATATATGTGCTTGTGGGTATATGTGCAGGTGTGCATATGTGTGTGCATGTACCCTTGTCTTGATATTATGTGAAATTTATAAACAAGCTTGTCATATAATTGATGTTGTCCATTTCTGGTCTTCCTGTAAAACATATCTCACTATGAGGAAATGTTACTTTGCATGAAGACAGGTGAGGGTTAGTGATAGTAAAGGCAACTGGCTGTAGAAAATCTACCTCAACAAATTCTGTCTGATTCATGCAAGTTTGGAAAAGTGGATGTTAAAAATCAATGATGATGATGATGATGAATTCACTACTAAAAGAACATTCTTTACTCCTTAACATTAGACACAGATACTTCCACATTGACTTAAACGTGTTATCTGAGTTGTAACCCTATTAAAGCCCTTAAGACCAATCTCCTTATAGAAAGAAGCAGATGAATGAATGAATGAATGAATGAATGAAAAAGAGATTGCAAATAAAGTGAGATGAGAGAATTAATAATGATATAGAATAAGTAGAAATCTCCACAGCTGTCACTGACCAAACTGATTTCTCTTCAGAGAACTAAAAGCAGAAAACTAACAATAAAGTAATATTGCTTTAAACTCATTGAACACAAAATTAATAGTCCTTTAGTATGGTTTTATTGCTGGAGTAATTTCTATGAGGCTATCTCAAAGTATACCAAAATGTAATTCCAAAGATTTGATGTCATGTCATTTTAAGATTATTTAAAAAATATTCTTATTAGAAATTTTAAACTGATTTCATTTATGAAAGAGTGTCACATGTGGCTTTAAGAATTTACTGAGCCCAAGCTCAAGAATTTAAAACCCTGCTTTGGCCATTTTGCTGTGTTTGCCTTTCTAGCAAGAAGCATTAATTTACTTCATTTAATACCTTGAGATAAATGATACTGTATCAATTAGTTCAAGATTGGTTTCATTGATAATTAAAACAACAGTAGCAAGAGTCATGGGGTAATATGTTAGTCTCCAGGAAACCAACACAGCAAGACAGGTTCATTTTCTGATGAAAGCCAATTCCTTTCACTTACGTTGCTAATTATATCTTAGAGAAAGGTATGAATATAAGAATATCACAGAAACTATTTCTATTCATTCCTGTTTTTGTGATATTCAGGCCTGTTCTATTGTATTGCTTCAAGAGTAAGTAGGATTTGTCACCTTTATTCAGTATCTACTATAGAGCATAATCTTGATAATCAATATCTTCTATAATATGAATGTTGGTATCTAAAGGATTCCATACTACAGGCATTTAAATCTGCTCTGAAAATAAGGAATATATCTCAGATGTAGATATATCATTTTGATAAAATGATTTATCTCTGTTGCCATAGCTTTAACAAATTTTTGCTATCCATGAATCATTTTAATAAAAAAAAAAACTTTCATTATTTACTCAGATGTCATATCATCGAGCTCTCCACAGTATATAATAAAATGAGTTTTCTTTAGCCAATGCTTTTCGTTTTTTGATCTGTTCAAGAGTTACGTCTCTTTTTTAACAAGTACTTATGATCTCAGAGATACTTTTTCATCCATTCTCATGGGTTATAATGCCACATTAGCTACAACTTAAAATTAATATTGATGAACAAGTAAATTCATTTACGTTAAGTATATAATATCTTTGCACACTTTTGTTACAAAATATTTAGCAAAATTGATAGGCATGACTCTCTTGATGGTTTTAATGTCAAACTTTGTTGCTGATACATTGGTTTTTAGAGAAAAATTTAATTTGTGTACAAAGCTATAAACTACATTGGAAAATATAAACTAACAAAGAAATATATGAAAACTCATTATGTGTTCTTTATAAACGCCAAGGAAAAATGAAGTTAGCAATATTGTTTTGATGAATGCCTGTGGGAAATAAATGTAGCATAAGTATAAAATATACAAGTCTCAACTTTCTTTAATTCTGGTGTCTGAGAATTTTTTTATAAGAATGTAAACATAATACAGTATTTTAAATTACCATGTGAACTACATTCTTTATTGGTGATTATTAAAATGATCAAACAAATTGTCAGGTCAGTGAATATTTGGTCTGAAGCAGCAAAAGCTAAATTTCAAGACAGTTTCCAAGGAACCAATCATGGTTTGTTTAATTAGTGGTTGTACACTGGCTTCAAAGAATATAAATTTGCAATCCTCTATATTAAGAAATGTTTAGATATGGTAAGTATTAACAAGGGTGCTTATATTCCTCAAAACAAAATTGTAGATATACAGAGAAATACTAGTTTCTTCTAAAAATGATTGATATGTTTATCAGACAAGCTAGCTTCAAAGTATAAAGTGGCCAAATCAAATTAAAGACATCTAGAATGCTAAATTATTTTACTAGAAGATTAATGGCCTCTTTTCCAAGGTAAAACTGACTTTCAGTGCATGTGGTAGAGATTACAGACTATAATTGGTGAAAAGATTGAAATCACTTCACCAAGTAGAGATTCCTCTCTAGTAAATAAACTACCATAAAAACCCATGTAATTTGTGCACATGTGTAATTTACACAGGTGATTTTCAGAATAAAAATTGTTAAAAAATGCTTCTACTCGTTTAAAATTCGCACCCAAAAGTTTTTAGAATTGCTTATATGGCCAGGGAGAAAATGTTTTCAATTTAGTTGTATTTAGCATAATTTCACTTATGATTAGATTTTATTAAATTTTCACTAAATAAAAATAATTTCTGTTTAACAGAAAGCTGTTAAATTACAAAGTGTTTGTGTTGTTTCTAATAAAATTTATATTACATTTCTTGCCTACAAGAGATTATGTTTGATCTTTAGCATACTTCTGTATGTCTTCTCAAATCACAGTCACAGTAAAAGTTGTTGATAATTATTATCAACAAAAACAAAGCTGATAAATATGTACAAGTGTTGCAAAATAAGTTTAATTACCAATAAACATCAGTTTGGATGACACTACTCAACCAACAGAGGAAGATGACTGATCAAACTGATTATGTAAACAGAATTCTGATTGCTTTAATGTGTCCTCTTGTCTCAAGCTCTGATTTTCTACCTTTTCTTGTCAGAACCTTTGATAGAGAGTATTGAAATTTTAATCCCTTTCAAATTTATAAAATGTCAAGCAAGCTTTAAAATTTGTTATTATTGTTTTAGCCAGGAGACCAAACTGATAGTTTGGTAACCCGCTAAAATAAATATTAAAACTCGAAAGGAGAAAATAAAAAGTTTTGCAAGTTTAACTCAGTGTTTATTGGACAAGAGAGGTGTGGAATTTTAGAAGCGACTTGTTAGAATATACATGTCTGTGAGGAGACATAAACAAGAATAGCAAAAATCTACTATACCAAAAGAACTGGTAATACATACATTACAAGTATTCTATGAAGAGAATATAAGATTGCTGCATAATTCAACATGAATGTAAAACATTAAATATCATATAAGGTAAATGAAGATTTCTATAGGAATGCTAAGTAATATTCATATAGTGAGTTTACATGTGCAAGGATAAATTATGATGTCATTGTTGAAATTAGATGCAGTAAGATCTGAGAGTGGCAGTGAGGAATTTCATTGTGTTGTAACGTGGAGAAAGTCAGCAAATAGCTTCCTGGTGCAAATGCAAGTTAAACTCCCTAAGAGGAGAAAAACTGATCTATTTAACGAAATTGCTGGGTTCAGTTGTGATAGGCAGAAACTCCAAGCAATGTAAAATATGACCCAGACCATGATTACCATAAAAAAAATTCAACTAATTGAGAATATTTTTGCATACATCATATTGCATGTTACCCCTTAACTCATTAAATGTCTTATTTTTTATTATATATATGCAGAAAGAAATTTTTTTCATTTTGTTACCACCAGACTGACAAAGACTATATATTTGCCACCATTAGTAAAAAGGCTATGTGTTTCCAGCCAACAGGTGTGATGTATTATCAAGTGGAATAGTAGGGATAAAACCAATAGTAACTTTATGCATTAACCAAGGATATACTACTCAATTACATAGAATATACATATGCAGGAGTGGCTGTGTGGTAAGTAGCTTGCTTACCAACCACATGGTTCCAGGTTCATTCCCACTGCGTGGCACCTTGGGCAAGTGTCTTCTACTATAGCCTCGGGCCTACCAAAGCCTTGTGAGTGGATTTGGTAGATGGAAACTGAAAGAAGCCCGTCGTATATATGTAGATATATATGAATATGTATGTGTGTGTATATGTTTCTGTGTCTGTGTTTGTCCCCCCCAACATCGCTTGACAACCGATGCTGGTGTGTTTACGTCCCCGTAACTTAGTGGTTCGGCAAAAGAGACCAATAGAATAAGTATTAGGCTTCCAAAGACTAAGTCCTGGGGTCGATTTGCTCGACTAAAGGTGGTGCTCCAGCATGGCCGCAGTCAAATGACTGAAACAAGTAAAAGAGTAAAAAGGGTATACATGTGTCATTTATTTTCTTTTACTTGTCTCAGTAATTTGACTGTAGCAACGCTGGAGCACTGCCTTTAGTCAGGCAAATCGACCCCAGGACTTATTCTTTGTAAGCCTGGTATTTATTCTATCAGTCTCTTTTGTCAAACCACTATATTACAGGGATGTAAACACACCAGTATCAGTTATCAAGTGATGTTTGGGAGGGGGGGGTGACAAACACTAAACACAAACATTGACACACACGCACACACATACATACATATATATATATATATATATAGAGAGAGAGAGAGAGCAAAGATTGGGAGAAAGAAATAGAGAGAGAGTTCCCTTTGAGTATTGGGCCTCACAGAGGCAATGGCCAAGACCTTTAGCATTATGTTGTGTATGAGAAGACCCATCGAGCTGAGCAAAATCGCAGTCATGGCAGATACCGTTGTCATGCAAATGGCACCCATGCTGGTGGCATGTAAAAGCACCCAATACACTCTTGGAGTGGTTGGCATTGGGATGAGCATCCAGCCATAGAGAACCATGCCAAATTCTACTGGATCCTGGTGCAGCCTTCTGGCATGTAAGCCCAGTCAAACCATCCAACCCATGCCAGCATGGACAATGGGCATTGACTGATGATGATGACGATGATGCGTCAAAGTAAGTTACTCTGTGTCTCAGATAATTTAAGTCTTTGTCGTGCGTACATGTGTGTGTGTAACCTATGCATTCGTCTTTCACACATTCATATAACTGGAATGTTTAAACATTGTTGAAACATATGATGTGCCTCGATTGCCAAGTGTTATAAGGAACATATTCATGCCTAGATAAATCTTGCCAGGATTAATAGTTTGAATTTTAAATCAAAGATCAAGAAAGAAGATGCATAAAACATATGTTAAATATGTTTTCTTACATGTAACAAAGATCCTAAAATTTCTAGTCACTAGGTAATCATGCATTGCATCATATCTTTCTTATTAGACACTGTTAGTATGACATAACCTGAAGCAAATTAAACTAAATTATATATTTTATGAAGCAAAATATTTTTTATAGATGAAAAAATAATTACAATTTACAAGACATACATGGAATATATGTTTTTCTTTCCTCTTTTCTCTTTTTCCTTTCCTTTTTTTCTTCATAGATTTTTTTTTCTAACCATACAGCCATGAGTTCATAACAGAGTTGTTTTTGTCCTAAGTTATAGTGTTGAATATTTGTTTGATCGATTGTTACTGTTCAAATTGAAGCTTTTTTTCCCCATTGCAGGAAAAATGGAGAAAGCACCAGCAGGTGGCCACAGTTATGTGGCTGAAGCTGGAAAAGGGATAGACGTGGAAATGCAGGAAGTACATGAAATAAAGGTTGAACCATGAAAAATGAAGGAATATGAGAAGTTGCTGGAAAGAGATGGAAATACACTGAAATTAACACTGCCTGTGGAACTAACAACCAATGTAATGAAAAGGACGGTTATACATAAGACAATGAAGATAGCAACAAAGAAAATATAAATAGTGACAATTGAGTCTATCAAAGAATGTTTGAAGAATATAAAAAGACTAACCACATTTATAGCAAGAGGGAGAAAGTACACTACTGTGGAGGTGTGCTTTGCATCAGAAGTGGAAGCAATTAAGCACTCCATGGAAGCAATAAGATTGGAAGAATGGGTGCTTTTGCTATCGTACTGTGGCAAACGTGTGACCAGTGGGCAAGTTGGTAAAGTGCCCCCAGAGCTGAAAGAAACATGGCTGATGACAGCCATAATTTATAACATGAATGAAGAGGCCAAGATACTGAAGGCCACAAGGACTCAAAGGGTAAACTACTGGGGATATGGAATTGAGTAAACTGTTCAAGCAACAGTGGAAGACCTAAGCAGAATTGTTGAAGAGATAGTGCTGCCCGATGATGTAAGATTGAGAGTGGTGTTGGAGGGCAGACCACCTATATGTTATACATGTGGAGGAAAAACCACATGAATGTGAGGTGCCCCCAAAGGGAACAACAGATAGAGCAGATGGAGAGGCAGGAGAGCACAGACCAGGTGGTACAGGTTGAGATAAAAGAGAAAGCAAGGGAGGAGGGATTCACAGTGTTTAAAAAAAGAAAGAAAAATGGGAGAGTGAGCTCTCTACCAGAGCAGCAGAAAAAGAAGAAAGAAGAGGTGGAAAAGGAGGAAACCAGAAGGAAGGAAGACAAAATGGTGGTGGATAAAGAAAGGGAAAAGGAATTCGAAGAAGTGTTCGAGGAGGAGTTGCATAAGGTGGAGACATTGGTGAAGATACCGGTTGTTCCAGTGGAGGAAGAAGATTTAAAAATACAACTGCAGAGACTGTTCAGAGTGGAGGGAGAAGAGAAGATACCAGTAGTGGAGCAGGAAAAGAGGAAACAAACAAGAAAAGGAAATTTTCGATGGAATTTAGCAAAGTACGTGGAATGCAAAGAAACTGAAAAGAAAGTATTAAAGTTTAAACATATTATAAGAGTGAAATTGCCCATGGATGTGTATTCTGAGAATGGGAAGGCCATCGTGGTTGACAAGGACACCTACAACAGACTAAAAGACATATGCGGAGAAGGGATTCACCCACCAGGAGTGATGGTGGAGTTCGATGAATTGTCACCAGTAGTGGAGCTAAAAGATCTAGAACCTTTCATGAGATATTAAAAAGGAAATAAAAAGTAAGTAAAATTGTTTCATTTAAAAAAAGAAGAAAAAACGATGATTAAGAAAAGGACAATGATAAAATAGAACGATTGTAAATAGTTTATATAAACGTTCAAATGGTACTGCATGGGAGTGAGCCCATGCAGCCGTTTCACATTTTATTTTTGTATAACGTCTCATTTTCATTTGCTTTATGTTTTTTGTCCCCACTGTGGTGTTGTGTCTGTCTTTGTAGTGTACCCTCTGTGTTGCAGCCATAGTGCCAAAATAAAGAAACAATGAGTTCACCTATACATGTAAAATTATAAGTGTTAATGATAAAGTAGTGCTGTCCAGCTAAATAATGGTTTAAATTTTTGGCTCAAGGCCAGAAATTTCAAAGGAATTTCATCAACCCTGAAATGATGAAAGGCAAAGTCAACCTTAGCAGAATTTGAACTCAGAACAGAAAGAGCTAGAAGAAATACCACTAAACCTTTTACAAGATTTGCAGACGGTTTTATCAGATAGTCATCCACTCCCACTACATAATAAAACTAGCACTCATTAATACAGTAAGATTTAGTATATTTTAACATATTTATCCTGAAGATGGCGATGTGCATGGCTAACACAAATCAATTGTTCTTGCTTGTGTTCTTCCCTTTTTTTATTTACTATATGAAGTGTATTACATCAACTCCTAATATTAACCATACATATGATTATAGAATATGGCTCACCACCAAAATGGTTAATAGCCACTTAGTTATTTACTCAACCAAACGTATAAATCAATAATTGTATCCTAATTACACATTTGCGTCTATATAAATATGCACAGAAATGCTAACTGAACATGCTTATATACTTATATATATATATATATATATATATATATATATATTATATTATATTATATTATATTATATTATATTATATTATATATTATTTTATATTATATTACACTATATCATACTATATTATATATATCATATTATATTAATTATACTGTGCTGGTGTGTGCATATGTATATATATACACAAACACACACATACAGTATAATTAGGGAGAGAGAAACGGAGTGAGACATATACACGTGTATGTATGTAAAGGCAATTACAAAAGAAACAAATACAAATTATGTACATAGAAATATGTATAATTACAAACGTATTTATATATTTTCTGTTTGTGTGTGTGTGTGTGTGTGTGTGTGTGCATGTGTATGTGTGTGTAAATGTGTGTTTCTTGCAAACAGTAACTGTGTTATTTGCAGTAGAAAGAAAGAAGTAGAAATAGCAATATTTTTCTTTTTTTTTTTCTTATTAAAAAGAGAAATGTAAAATAAAAAAAATACAAATTAATTAACTAAAAGAACAAATATCAGTCGACACCTTTGCTGCTGCTGCTGCTACAAAAATGGCTACAAACATGACAAGAAAGTAGATTAGACAGATGCAGAAGAATACTAATATTTTCACTTAGTTGTACAAAAATTATTGTACTCTTGTGCTGGTCTCAGTATTTACTGAGAAAAAGACATGTAAAGAAAGAAAAATCTGTTGGAACCATATTTTTTATATTCCGTAATTTTTTGTCTAGACTACTTTATATAAATTTGTTGTTATTTCTCACAGATAAATATAAGAAATTTATTTAATTATTCTGCAGCATTACTTAAAATACTTCTTTATATATCATGAACATATGTGCAGGCATGGGTGTTTTACTGCCACGTAGCATGGCTGTTCACACACAGGCATCATACAATCTTTCACCTTGTGCGAGAGACCCTTTGTTACCAACAAAGGTAGTAACTCTCTTAACTTTGCCCAGCCTATTCTTATTCTGGCAGCGACACACTCAGAGCAACTCCCTCCACTGCTGACTTGGTCTTGTAGATAACAGAAGCTATCTACAACTTCTAAGTATCCTCCAGGGCATTTGACAGAGTCTATTTATATATTCTTTTATATGTTTCAGTCCTTAGGCTGCAACCATGCACCACCAGAATGTATATATTATCCTCCATTTTCTAATTGTTATATATATATATATATATTTGATTAATGAGGGAGATGGAAGATGGAAGATACAAAAATGTTTACTGATCACTACAACTGGTTCGGCCCATCTAGCATTGATTCCTCACAGGTGAGATATTGAACATCTAGTTTAAGCATATCCATTGGTATAGATGTGTCTCCTCAAGTGACAAGATGTATATCATTAAAATAACTTCTGTTCTGTGAGATTTCTTTTTAGTATGTGTATGCAAAAGCAGCAAATCAAGAGATGCAGCTTCATATATAAATATGTATATATATATACGTATATATATATATATATATATATATATATATATAT
>NC_068983.1:112708997-112709588 GCF_001194135.2 Octopus bimaculoides
CAGAAAGAATATGGAGACAAGGAGAAAAACACGGAGAAAAAAAATATATATATACATATATATATATATGTATATATATATATATATATATATATACGACGGGCTTCTTTCAGTTTCCATCTACCAAATCCACTCACAAGGCTATGGTCTGCCCAAGGCTATTGTTGAAGACACTTGCCCAAGGTGCCACGCAGTGGGTCTGAACCCGGAACCATGTGGTTCGTAAGCAAGCTACTTACTACACAGCCACTCCTATGCCTATATATACATACATACAAACATACATATGTGTGTGTGTGAGAGGTTTAGGAGCAACACGCAGGTGTATTAGTTTAACACTCAGGGAAAATGGAAAAGTCTTTTATGTTTTGAGCCTAAACTCTTTCACAGATAGGATTAAAAGGTAAAAATCGGAAAGAGAATGAAAAAATGGGGGGAGAAAAAATGTGCAGAGTTCAACAGTCCAACACTGTAAGATGACTTGAAAAAAGAGGCTGAATAAAAGAGTTATAATAATAATAATAATAATAATAATAATAATAATAATAATAATAATAATAATGATAATAATGATAATGATGATGATGATGA
>NC_068983.1:112709653-112722861 GCF_001194135.2 Octopus bimaculoides
GAGGAGGAGGAGGAAGATAGAAATAATAATAATAACAGTAACAGTAACCCCAACGACATAAAGTGCACAAGCATGTGTGTATATGAGAGAATGGTGTGCGTGAGTGTGAATGGGAGTAAGTGAGTATGTGTGTGTGGGCAAATGCGTGCATATGTGTATATGTTGGGGATAATGCGTATGTGTGTGTGCTATGTGTAGCAGTTGACATGTGTTTGTTCAGGTGGTGTGCATGTGCATGTGTGTGTGTGTCTGTGACCAAATACTGTGTATGTGTATTATGTATGCTTGTGGTTGATAAATGAATATATATATATATATATATATATATGACACACACATACATAGTACATACATACATATGTACGTACATACACACCCACAGACACATATTCAATTTTAATATATTAAGGTGAAATTAAGGTGAAGGCTGTGTTCTTGCTGTTGAAGGAAATTGCCTGTCTAATGAGAAATGTGCATTTTCTAATAACGGAAATTGATTTTGTAAATTAAAAATCTTAAATGTAAATAATAGATATTTCAATTACTAATAAATATAGGGGTCAAACATTAAAGGTGATTGGATCACAAAAACAAGAGTCCTGCTTTTCTCTAGAACAATTCTCTGCTGGAAGTCAGAACAGTCTACATTTAAATGAAGAAGATGGAAATACAATACAAAGTTTTTGGTTATATCATGAAGCTTTTAACTGGTAAAAGTCACTCTGTGAGTTGCTGCTACTTATTTTCTTTAGAGTGTATTTATTTCTAAGAATAATATATATGTTAAATAATTCAGTTAGGTTTTAAACAATATTTGAATATGTTGTTAAAAAATAGAGGTGTATTCATTTCTTCTACATCTTACACTAAAATGCATGTTCCTAAACAGTTAAATATTTTATTTTTATGGGGCTGAAAAGAAAACAATTTTTTGGTCTATTCTCTTTCAATGATTTCACAGATTTCTATATCAGATGAAGGTCATTTGAAAATATTGGCAATGAATTGCAAAACAAGTGATGCAATAGAGAGTATAAATCTGATTTTAAAACTATTTTTAATCATTGAAGACTAGTAAATAAACAAGACAAAATAAAAGTAGAGAGAAAAATGATGGACTCATCTACAAGTACTAGACTTAAAAGTCAGAAAGGAAAAGTCGTAAAGAAAATGCAGCATTTGGATATAGTAATAAATATAGATAAGTTATATAAATTATCTTGTTAGCTTCTTCAGTGTGGTATCTCTAATATATGCGTGTTGTGGAGAAAAATAGGTGAATCACCAGGAAGCTTCAGGTCAGTACTTTCAACGTGGGATGGTGGTGGCTCTGAGAGCCTCTTAACTCTTGAAAGAACCTGAATTTAACACCACACTGAGTCATTTCTTTCACTTCCAAGTGCTGATCACCAGTACCTGCAGATATATTTCATGGGTGGTGAATGAGAATAGACAAGATAATGTAGTAATATTCTGTTTCACAGTGAATTATCTTTTATATTCAGGAAATATTGTATTAACTTGATGACTGTGTAATGAGATATAAAATTGCTCTTGAAATGTGAATGAAACTGAGATAGAAATTATCATCCAAGTAGATAAAGTACCCTCTAGGGAACATGAACATTTAATGAGGCTGACATTTTAATTGGTGAGCAGGAGCTCCTTGGGAGACATATAGTTCTGCAAAAATTCTATGAATCTGTCATTAGAACCTCAAAAACACACTGTTAATTTCATCCAATACAATATCCTCTGAAGTTTCAAAACGGATAATATAGGCACAGCACTAGTGTCCAAAGATTTGCTGAGTAAAAAGCATCACTTGATAATTTTTACACTCATGATTAATAATCTCATCAAATGAAAGTCTTCATCATTTCTGTCAATATTTCAGTCTGTTCACAATGAATACCGAAATGTCATATATTCAATAAGTCCAAGAGAGTTGGAAAATATATTTGCATAAGAGTTGCTTTGAAGAGCAATGAAAATCAAAGAAATATTGGCCAACCTGCCATCTTGTAATCATATTTCACAGTAGGTCTTAAGATACATGCATGAATGCAGTCAAGATGCTACAATTTGTCAGCATCTTGACCTTCATATGTAATACAAAACTGAAATTGTATTGCTTCGAAACCAACAAGCTTAAACATTGGCATTGTATTGCTACAAAGGTTTGCTGTCAAAACATATTACATATTTGTGTGTGTGTGTGTGTGTGTGTGTGTGTGTGTGTGTGTGTGTGTGTGTATGTGTGTATGGGTGCGTGTGAGTGCATCAACAGTTGAAATCTGAATAAATATTTAAAGTGAGGACAAAAATGGTATCTGTGACAAGACGAGTAGATATTAGTGTATGAAGCCAGCTCGAGTAAGGTAACACAAAATTAGCTGAACTCAGCAAGCTGAGACCACTGTAGTTGCAGTGGAAAATAAAAGGCAAGACATGTGTGTAGTGAATGTAGAGATTAGAGTTAGCTGCTTGTTTGTGAGCAACATCATGGCAATTAGTCACGTGTCATTTTTATCAGATGAAGTGTCATATGTCTATATGTGTTGTAACCACACCATCCTAGATGTGAGAGAAGTACTTCACTCTAAGACTGACTTGATCTCTATAAAGCATTTGTAGTTTCTGAGTTGTGATGTATTTTCTGAAGAGGAAATCCAGTTTTTTTGACGTTGAGGGTGTGTGTTCAAGTATCACACATAGCTTTATATTAACAATATCCAACATTTATAATGGCCTTGAGGTGTCTAGTTTTAGTTGCTTGTTGTTCATGTCTAGTGTAAGGTGAAATTTATGATATTTTCATCTTGATGAGTCATGAGTGTGTCTTTGTGTTGTTGAAGAGGGACAGGATTGTTGCGACCCACTGGAGAAAATTTTCAAGCCTCCTGTTTATGGATTCAGTGCATGCTTTGGCATGATGTCTATGCTTTACATAAATATGGCTGTGTGTGTGTGAGTCAGTTTAAGACCACTGTGATTATTTTTTACCAAATGCATCTCTCTTTACTTTTGCAATAGTAGATGATGAGACCTGCTGTTCAAATAACTGGAGAAAAATTATCTGTATTATCTCCTTAATTAAGAGAGTTACTAGTATATCATCCATATATCATGATGACTAACTATAATTGCCCAGGTACTTTTCTTTCATTATCTTACAAATCACTCTGGAGCTTATTCTCATTGCTGGAAATCTAAATAGATTACTCATTGATTATCACAATTATTCTCCTCACTGAAATCCTGTCACAATAATACTTTTTTACTTCTTGTTTCACTGATTTCATATTGTCACTTAAAGCAAGTTTGCCGAAGTTATTTCACATATCAGTTACTTCACAATGATATTCTGATTCATGTGAACATACAGCTTTGCAATTTAAAAACTTCAAGTCTTTTATTATCGTAATACATATTTTTTTCTTTTCTTTTTTTTTTTTTTTGCTGAGGCCTCCTGTTTAGTCTTTTGATACTACTCCTAGCTACCTCCCTATCAAAGAGTAAACATTATACTAGTATTACTTTCAAATTATATTTTTTCAACATCCATATTTCACTTATTTACATCTATATTATAGTGGTTAAGAGTTTTTTAAAGAATATTTGGACGTTAACATTTTTTTCAGAGCAATTACTTTTTCAAATGCATGTCCTTTCTACAAGTAATCATTTAACTATAGAATAAAAACTGTTGTACTCTTATTAGCTGAAGAAGCAGAGTTCTGCTCATCTTAGAGGAAGACATAAAGCTACAAATTACTGAATGGACAGAATAAGAAACAAAATGCAGAGTTAATCCTAATCAAGAATCAGTTAATAACAAATGACTGTAATTTGTTGGATTTAGAAACTATGCTTGTTTTCTTTAAGTGAAAAAAATGCTCATTCTAAATTTTAATCTAGTGAAGATTGCAAACTATAGAACCATAAAATTAAGAATTAATTTCAAACCCTATTTTTCACAAAAACTTTGTATGTTTTTTTTTTGTTTTTTTTTCATATTTCACTTCTATCTTTTTGTAAATTCTTCCTTACATTATTAATCTGTTGGTATAATGGTTGTTGCACATTAAGATAATTTCATATTGTCAGAGCAATTACTTTTAAAGATGTATACACCTCTTTCCTATTACTAACCAAGTGTAATTAAAACAATGTTTGCAATGTAACTGAAGCAAAAGCATTGGTTGTTGCAAGTTTTCCATTCATATCTATTGTATCATCAATGTTATAATGGATATAACTCATATTCATTGCAACATCAATCTCCTATTTCAATGCTTTCATTCCAACCACACCCCCATTTTTAAATACATTGATTAAGGAATAGCTAAAATAGTTTACAACAGAACTTAACATTTTATTGGCAATTGGGCTTCCATAAAATGAAATCTGTCAGCGATGTCATAAAAAAACACTGACTATATTATATTCTTTAGTAAAAAACAATTAACTCTTACTACCTCTGTATGAGCAAAGCTATAGCATAATTGTGACAGGGCAACACATTTAGGAATTCTTTCTATGGCCATTTTATCACTATTGCAGGCCATAGCATTTTAGGACTTGAAACACGTATTGTCAATTTTAATGGGGTAAGGGAGAAAAGAAGAGTTTGTCAAGGACAATTTTTCTTCTCATCTGTGATGGTCAAGCACCCACACAGAAATTGCCTACATTTAAGTTCAAGTAAAACTCTCTGACTTAGAAATATCATATCTTCTTCAAAAGAGTTAAAGGAAAAATAAAAGCAATAGCCATGAAATAGTACAAATATAATGTTAGTTTTAGAAATAGCTTGTCAAAATTCATAAATATTCATGAATCAATTTTAAATCAAGTTAAAATAAATGCTCTAAAATTCCTTTCCAAAGTGGATTTATGCAAATTTTCAAAATGCTGCAAGTGTACCTAAATAAAAAGAACACCTAATCAGAAATGAAGACATATTTCTTTTTCTTCCTAAACGTGGCATTAAAGATTTGTTTGAAATTATTATTATTATTGTTGTTGTTGTTGTTGTTGTTGTTAAGGCAGTGAGCTGGCAGAATCATTTGCATGTTGGATGGAATTCTTAATGGTATTTCACCCATTGCTACGTTCTGAGTTCAAAATCCGCTGAGGTCGACTTTGCCTTTCATCCTTTTGGGGGCTGATGAATATATGTCACTTGATTACTGACATTGATGTAATCGACAATACACCTAAATATTTCAGGCCTTGTGTCTATAATAGAAAGGATTACAATTATTTTATTTGACTCAGGTTCATTCTTATTCCTGGTAGAATTTATGTGGGTAACAGGTTACAACCTGTAACTTTAGGTATCCACAAACTTTCAATAATCTTTCAAGTGCTCAGAACCCTTCTGGTAATCTTTGCTGTCCCTAAGAGGTATACATTTGTCTATATCATTTTCATAGATCCTAAGGTACCAATTATTACAGGTGCAACCTTTACAATTTTCGTACTCCAAATTCTCACAATTTCAAATTTTAAGGGGTTGTATTTGTTCCTTTTTCTTCTTCTGTCTTTACAATCTTGGAATCAAACAGCTATGATGGATCAATTACTAAGTAACTTTGCGTTTCATTGTCTATTACTATTATGCCTGGTTTATTATTTTTTAGTTTATTTATTTGAATGGGTAAGTCTCATGAAATCCTGCATTTCTCTCACCCAAGTACTTTTTCAACCCAATGATTATACTTCCAGCTTCAAATCACCATTTCTGACAAAGCTTCCAGTGTAAAACTTTCACACCTTGGTTATATCTCCATTTCTTATATTCTCTCCAAGCCAACTTGAAACATTCTGAAACAAAGTGTGCCATTCTGAAACAAAGTGTGCCATTCTGAAACAAAATGTGCCATTCTGAAACAAAGTGTTTCATCCCAATTTCTGCACACTCTACATTTTGCTGACACCTTCTCCTCATATACATATTTTCTCAAGTTGATTATTTTTTAATGCTTGATCTTGAGCTACTCTAATTGGGCCCTCTGTTCTGTTTTTTAATTGCCTTTTTCTCAATCAAGCCCAGGTTTTCGTTCTGTATACATCCTCAATGGCTTTCTACAACTGATCATGTAAAGGTTTCTCGACAATCTGTTTAATATGCTTTTTTTGAATTTCCTTTTTGTCCTTTTCTCCTATTCCACACTTGATCAGCTGTTCCTTATTCACTGCTTTTAGCAATTTCTCTGTTCTGTTCTGTAAACTTGTAGGCTTTTTTACTATCTGTACATACACTTCCACAGCAACTAAGCCTTTTCCACCCTGTTCTCTTTTCAAGTACAACCAGTTAATATCAGCTTTGCGATGGTGAGCTCCATAAATTGCCAACAGCTTTCTAACTTTTCTGTCAAATTTCTGTATGTTGCTTTTGGTTGACTCTACAATTCCAATTCCATATCTGATAACCAGTACTGCTCTTGCATTTATTGTTTCAATAACATTTTTTGAATTCAACTTCGACTCTCCTTGTATAATCCCTACTTATAATTTGCTTCATCCCTCCATGTTTTATTTCATCTTCCTCCAAATGCTTATACTATTGTCCCTTGTTGACTCCTTTCATTTTTTGTCCATCTGGCATTTCAATTCCCAGGCTTCTATGAAATTTCCCACATTTTTTTTCAATGTAGCACTTTTCAGTCCCAAATTCCATACTTACATCATCTGAGAAAATACAAACAGTATGTACAAGATTTTCATGCTGCTTCTCATTCTTTGCATAAAGTTTTAAATCATCCATAAAAAGGAGATGATTTATCTGACCATATCCTTTTCCTAAATCACAAGCTATTTTTAGCTTTTCATCATATCAAAACTCATAATATCATGGCCAATGCAAATAATAATGTGGATAAACTAACACCTTGAAATATACCAAGTCTGATGTTCACTTTCTCCAGTCTTTGTTTTCCTTCAATCAGTTCAGTATTCCAATGTTTCATACTTTCATTTACCATTTTCTCCATATTTTCTTCCACTCCAAACATGCTCATTGTGTTATTCATCCAGCTGTTTGGTACCATGTTATATGCTTTTCTGTAATTCAACCATGATACATTTATTCCTGTCAATCTGTATCTACAATTTCTAATTAATATTTTATCAACTAAAATGTAGTCTTTTGTTGCCTTACTTTGCTTCCTGCATTCTTTTTGTTCTACAGGAATTAGATTGTTACTTTCCAGATGATTATATAATTTTCTGCCAAAACAGAGGTTATGAGCTTCCATAAAAGTGGTAAACAGGTCATAGGTCAAAATTTTGATCCCAATTCACCTTTCAAGAGATCCTTGAGACATAACAATGTTTCTCTATTTGTCATCCAGGTAGAGACATGACACTGCTGCAGGCATTCATCAAGATGTACAGTGATACATTCATGCAACTGTAAAATTCTCAGCTAATAACCTTGTACTCCATCTATGCCAGGTTCTTTCCATGTTGCTATTTTTTAAAAACTTATTATTATTAATTATTATTATTATCATTATTTTACTTCTCAGAGCACTTAGTCTTGTTTGCTCTGGTAGATTCTATGAAAGCAGACAGCAACCAGTTGTCAGAGGTCTCACAGCGTCTCTTTCTGCACATAATAAGCTTTCATTCTTGGTTGTTAATTATCATGGGAGACATTCAACATCCGAGTACCAATCTCATTATTATTATTATTATTATTATTATTATTTTGATTGAATTTGGTAGGCAGAAGTTACTTCCGTGTGTGTATATGTCTGTGTATGAGCTTGTGCCTCTCTCCGAAAGTGAGAGAGAGAGAGAGGGATTATTATTATTATTATTATTATTATTTTTATTATTAAGGGGTAGCTGGAAAAATCATTAGAGCATTGAAACAAAGGCTCTGCAAATTTTTTTCTGACTCTTTACATATTGAAGTCCACTCTTACCAAGGTCCAATTTATCTTTCATTCTTTCAGGGCCAATGCAATAAGTTGTTGTTGAGCACTAGGGTTGATGTAATCGACGAGCTCCCGCCCAACAAATTTCAGGTCTTGAGCCAATAGTAGAAAGGTTTATTTTTATTAGTCTGTGTTGGATGCACTTTGCTTTGTAAGAAGCTTGTCGTTTTTGTACGAAATATGTTGCTTTGTTTAATTTTCTTTAGGTACTTTGATATATAAGGACTCCTTACTTCACTGTGTTAAGAGGGGGAAAGAAGTGTGGGCCCTAAGGGTCACCTTTCTCACAACAAAAATATCGGCATATCAAAAATTTTAATGTGTAAAATTATGACATCACCAAGTCATGTCCACTAAACTGTATGAAGTGGTAGGAGAAGAATGTTAATGACAGTTTCTCTTCAAATCAATCAACATTAGCTGATTTTCCATCATTAGCAGGGATAGACAATCAGACGAATATAAGAACCACAATTATGGCAACACTAACAACAGTAGCAGCAACAACAACAACAACAACAACAGCAGTGACAGAAGCAGTAACAACAACAACAATAACAACCACTGCAGCAACAGGAGTAGTTCAACAAAAAAGGTAAAAGCAACAATTACTGCGACCCCTTCAACAATAACAACAATGACAACAGCAACACTCTGTGGGCTGGCAATCTTTAGTTGGCACAGTGGCAAAGTCAACGAAATATTTATCCTTTCACTTAAACAACAAAGAAATACACCTGAAACAGGTGGCACAACTTATGAAAATAAATAGAAGTAGAGTTCAAGTTGCAATTACCACTGAGGTTTTGGTAGCAACAAATCAGAAAATGGTTGAGAAAAACCTGAGGCTTAGAAGCATCGGCACACACTTAGATAGACAGAGCCATAAGAAGAAAGGAATGTTGCGAAGACAAGTTATATAAAGCATGGAATTTACATAAACAGATAAAAGACAACAAGTAATGATTTATCATAGATATTTTTTTTTTAATAAGAAAGAGACTTCTTCCAACTTTATGTTCTGAGTTGAATTGATGCTAGGGTTGATTTTGCCTTTGTTCCTTTCAAAATAGATAAAACAAGTAACAGTTAAGAACTGGGGTCGATGCAATCGACAGAACCCCTTTCATGAGATTGCTGGCCTTTTGCAAAATTGGAAACCAATAAGAAAAGGATCTGTATTAATTTAATTTGATCTTAGTGTTACAGGCATTTAAAATCCTTAACATTGGAAAATGAAATAAAAAATTAATTCTCTTGTCATTCTGATTTCAGAAATCAGTGGAATTTGAGTCAGAGTTAATGGAGATAGGTTTGGTTAAATGCAAAGCTTAAAAAGTACTTAGTATTAGAAGTGGGGGAAGGTGGTTGTCTAGGGTGTGATCTTTCAAGGGGGAAAGAAGTAATATATTTCTTTTTGAAGAGAGATTAGGGATTATGACACATTACAAGTGGAGAAAACTGAAGACATGTATGCTATGATTAGTTTTAATTCTTTATAAAAAGAGTGGGTAATAAACAGCGCAAGAGACTACTCCAACATTTGAGATAGTGTGAATATTTGTACTTAATAAATATTAATAATGTGCTAGCTCAGCTTGTTTATGGATTATGCATTCAAATTCTCAGCAGATAGTTTGATGAGTTTCTTGGTTGAATATTTAATTGTGCATTACCTCAGTTCTCAGAAACAGATACCGTGTTTACTAGACAAAAACTACTTGTAGCAAAAGAATTGCTTCTTATCCAGTTGGAGATTCACCTTTCTTCTTCTTGAACAGCAGAAACCATAGTTAAGCACTACATCATTGGATCCATAGTATTTATGAAAAAAAACAAAACAATATGTATGTATTTAAAATACTCATTCGTGTGTGTATGTGTTTATGCATGCATATAAAAACTTTTTTCCCAACCTTACAATGACATATGAGATGTTGACTGAGGCCAATAATCTTACACATGTTATTTATGTCTGAAAGTGATACACACTATTCAATATGTCAATATTAACATTGACAATTGTATGATAAAAGTAACTTTGTTCTTATCCTTTATGTCATGGGTAAGTTATCTTGACTGCAATGTTTTTTTACATATTCTTTTAGAATACAATATAAAAACAACAAATATTACTGTTTCTTCTTTGACTGACTCTGATACAGTTTTCTTCACTATTGTTTTCATTGCTGTGATGTTTTCTTACACACACACACACATGTACATACATACACATGTACACACATCTAAATATGTACATGTTTTTATGCATTTAAATGTTGTTTTGTAAGTGTATGTGAATATATAACCATGTATGTATTGGCTTTCCTTTTAAAAACTAGAAAATACTGCAGCTTCTAAGAGTTGCTGACTCTCAACAGAGATCATCTGGGATTCTCAATCCAACAATAAAATATTGCTTCACACAGGACAACTACACATCCTGACAATTTAGACATAGAAAAATGCTACTTAACTTATTAGCGAAGTCGCTCTTCTTCACCACACTCTATCTTCTTGCTTACAGATGCACTATCTCTTTGTCATCTACTTTATCCTTCTATATTGATAATACAATGACTCTTTCTTATTGGATGATATAGCTCCATGAAGTGGGTATGTTTTACACCACCTCTGCTGTAATCAATTTTATTCATACCATTCCTATGTCATGTCTACCATTTCTAATTCTCAAACAAACCACTGTTCTTAATCTTTCCTAATCAGAAACCATTTGAAATTTCCAATTTTGTCTAATTTACCCTGAAGTCATTGATGCAAATGTAAAAGGATTATGACAATGATGCTGACAATGATGATGGACATAATGATGACCATCATTGTCATCATGATATTATCCTCATAATGAGTACTTCAGATAGATTTTCCTTCTCATGGAAAGGGCTGTGAGGAGTGAAAGGACAATATATAATAAAAGGGAATCGAGATTATTTAAGACTTTTTAAATGTATCCAATACCATAGTGAAGAAGGAAAAATTACATGAACACAATCCAATATCTATTTTCTCTTCTCATTCCATCTAAATGATGGATGAAATTGTTACATTCACTCAGAGACTATATATATGATAGATTTTTTTAATGAATGATGTTTGGCAGGAAATAATTTCTTGATTGAACGGTTGAACAAACTGTTTTTTGTGTTTCTTAAAAAAAAATTGACATTTTGCAAGTGAAAAAATAAATTAGTGAAAGTATGTTCAAATATCTTGCCTTCGAAATATCAAGAACTCTATAACATAACTGGACTTCAGGTAGGACAGAAGCTCTGATTACTTAATCAGGATCTCATGGACTTTCAAACAAAGACAAGGTTGCTCCAAAAGTAATACTGCATTTAACTAAAATCTACTTGGACGTAAATTGTTGCAAACATTTGCTATACTTCACATAAAATTATTACACTACTAATATCTTGATGAGTAGTATCATAATAAACATTGCATGACTATTCAAGAAATAGAAAGGTTAATAATAGGATGTCTTCTATATTTCAAATAAATATTCTTCTTTATTTCTTTTATATTTAACACATGTTTTCTAGAGTCAAAATTGATTCATGCAGGAATCAAGCAATCTAATTTCATTTTTTTCTTTCCTTAATTGAATTTACTGTCATCAGTGGGACCTGAAACATCTTTAAACAATATTTTATTGTTTGAGGAGAGAATATTAAGTGCAAAAATAACTTTCATTTCAAAATACCTTGGGAAACTTTATAATGTTATAATCTCTGATGGTTTTCCCATTTGCTGTAGTTTTGTAGCAAAACTATCTATTCATCACTTCATACCTATATATATATATATATATATATCTGTTGGTTAATCTGTCTTCATACTCACCTGCCTATCTAATCAGGTAACAATTGTTCAAATTATAGAAATATCTATGTGCTAACCTTATACCTTTTCAAAATCTATATAAATCAATGAATCGATTTTTATATCTGTCTACAGTCATGTCTTCTTGTTAACTGCAGTAAACTTTATTTATCTCTCTGTCCCCCTAAAGTAATTGAGTCACTCGCTACCTTCCAACTTACATGTGTGTGTGTGTGTGTGTGCACATGCATGTATGTGTGCATGTTTGTGTGTGTATGTGTGTGCACACGTATGCATGAGTGCATGTTTGTGTGTTATGTATATACACATGACTAGATTGTCATTTCTAAAAATTGGAACTAGAAAGTAAACTTTAAGACATGTTGAATATGCAAATAGTCAGCTATCTTTGGCACATACATTATAATATAAAATATCTGCAGAAAGACAGTGAGTCAATGGTAGACTGCTGTATGAGTTTTTGGTAAAATTAGTTAATAATTTTCAGAGCATGAAGTTTCTTACTTTACTGGTAGATAATACTCCAGTTGCAGCAGAGAGAGAGCGAGCAAGCGGGAGAGAGCGAGCGAGCGAGAGAGAGAGAGAGAGAGAGAGAGAGAGAGAGAGAGAGAGAGAGAGAGAGAGAGAGAGAGAGAGAGAGAGAGAGAGAGAGAGAGAGAGAGAGACAGTTGTATATGATCAAAATACATCCACAGTTGAAGACTGTAAATGCTGAAAACAGACTAGATTTTTATTTCATATGTTATTTTCTTACAATATGTTCCAAGCGTAGCAACTTACATTTCATTGAAGTGAACTATTATAGCTAATATAATGAATAGTTTATATGTTATTATTAAGAGGGAGACAGAGTACAGTTCAAAGGAAATAGAAAAATGACAGAAAGAAATGGCTTATCAAATGAATATAGGCAAGGATTCAAGGTGAAAATGAAATAGAGAAAAGAAAGTATGAAAATGGAAAGAATAAAAAAAAGTAACAATGAATGAAAAATGTGAAGTAGTGAAAGAATATAAAGAAAAATATGAGAAGAAGATTGAAAGAAAAAGAAGGATGCCAACAATGAAAATACAAATACATGAAAGAAGGAAATGAAATTTGAAGACAATACTTGTAGAAGAGAAAAGAAAATAGATTGAAAAATAAGTTGAGGACATTTCTCTAAAACATTATGACCCTTTTGTTACCATATTTCTTTTGAAATACACTGCCCTCTGTTTAATTAATTTTGAAAATAATGAAAAATTTAATAGCTTTATCCTGATTAAGCTGAGGTTCGGAACATAAATTAACATGAAGTTATGATCAAAGGTCTTAAATTTGATCATTTAAAACAGAAAGTTTCTATTATAGAACAAGTCTTAGGTGGGTTGGTTTTAAAAAGGTTAA
>NC_068983.1:112723564-112744270 GCF_001194135.2 Octopus bimaculoides
TATATATATATATATATATATATATATATATATATATATATATATATACAATCCTCTCCTGTTTCCAAGCCAGGTAATATTTCCCCAATGCTAGTCATGTTTTAGCAGAATATTAAAAATTAATGACACTGCTAGTATGACAGTGACACTCTTTTACAATTATCACATGCTAATTGTAAAGTTTCCATTAACTGTGACAGTTCTAGAAGCAATGAATAACAAAGGTCATATCATGCTAACTCACATCTTTCCACCAACTTTTAGAATTAATATGACTGGCCACGTTGAAAAGCTGGAGGATATTATTAAACCCTGAATAGGTGAGGTACACAGTAGAAGGCCAAACATGTTTCAACAAGACTCGGCACCTTCTCACAAAGCCAATGTAATTCAAGAATGAATGTCAGGCAATATTTACGATCATGTAACACTTGTGTCCTACAAATTTATGAGATTTAAATCCTCTGGACTACTGCCTTCAGGCATTTGTGAAAGGGAGACTAGCTGACATCCACACAATACCATAGTTTCAATAAAGGCTGCCCATGTCCAGTTTTTGTCTGAAATGAATAAGCAGCATTTAGTGCAAGCATGTCATTGATTCCAGTTCTACATTGAAGCATTCTTAGAAGCTGGAGGCAGATTCATAGAATAATCTTATGAGAAAGCTTTCTAAGAACAAATGAACTGGCACAAACTGCTTAGATTTTGGGATCGATCTGGTACTGAACAAGAATTCTGGATTATTTATTTATTTATTTATTTTTTTTTGGAGAGAGAGAGGTTGGGTTCATTTTTAGTATTCTCATTTGTGAGAGCAGTCGAGTTTATTTCAGATATTCTCATTTTAAAAATCCTGGCTAATCGTTGAGAGGATGTTGGTATTGCCTTCATGGAGGTTCGCACTTTCTGAGTGCTCTTTTTATGTTATTGCTTTTATTGCCATTACTCTTATAAATTTGTTTTATTTCCACTTCTCTTACATTCTTATTTTAGTCTTCACTCATTTCAGACAAGAGTTTAGATTTTTCTCATCTATGTATAAGGCATTAATGTTTTCACAATTATATCAATATGACATCCCATACTTCCCATCAAGTCAAACAAATGCACTAGATATTTTATTACTAGTATAACAACTAGATTTACATGTAAATCTGCATATATGGTTTCAAGTTTTGGCACAAAGCCAACAATTTTGGGGGAGGGGGTAAGTCAGTTACATCGACCCCGGGTCTCACTGGTACTTATTTTATCGATCCCAAAAGGATGAACGGCAAAGTAAATCTCAGTGGAATTCGAATTCAGAATGTAAATATGAACAAAATGCCACAAAGCATTTTGACTGGTGCAATAACGATTCTGTTAGCTCACTGCCTTTGAATTTGCCTATATCACTTATCCATTTCTACTGCAGTTACTTTTTAGAATGCAATGTACTAATAATATTACAACCTTGCTGTATTTATTAGTTTTATTAATCTCATACTATTTGCCCTGAGCATCCCCTCTTTCCTTATTGTTACAAATGCAGTCATATATTTGCATTTTTATGTTTGTGAATTATGCATGTATACATTAAGTTTAGCATGAATGTACTTTCATTCTCATGTTTTCATTTAAGTGTATTTATGTATATATTTATGAGAAAAGCTGAGCATAGACTACACATAAAATGCAAAGACAAGATAAAAACATGGAAATCATGTCTTCTCATCAGTTGTTGATTGAAAATCAAGGCAGTTTTGGCTCTTTATTAACAGGATTACTGACTTCCAAGTATCAACAATGAATGCTACTTAGAAAGGTGGTGAGGACAACAGGACAACAAATAAACGAAAATATACAAAATGTTATATGCAGCATGTAATGTTGCTTGACTGGGGAAAACTTAGTTCATGTGGCTATAACAAACAGAGGCCAAGACAATGATTTACACAATTAAATGTTAATGCTTTTCTATCATTATGAAAAGAAATAAGAGAGATGCAATCTTGCATATTGTAATTCTAAGAGAAAATAAGACAGTATATTTGTTGGACATTAGTCCTAAAACAACAGGTGTGATAAAGAAAGAAGCATGCTTTTGTATTTATATGATTCTTAAGACCTTTGGAAGACAGAAGCCATGATTTTAAGAATCACGAGAAGACAGAAAGGCACTGTGGGAAAGGTTAAAATCAGTGTGCTGATTTATTGAAAATACTTGACTGAAATACAGGGAATAAAAATAGCTGAAAATAGATTTGAGTGAAGTAGTACTTGCTCCAATCAACAATTAGTTATTGTTAAAATTTCAAAATAAGAGAAACAGGTTAAAGGGAAAATATTATGTTGTTACAATTTATGAAAATGTTATTCTAAAAATGTATATGTGCCTATCATGATTATGCTTGTAGTCAGAAGATCGATGATGATCATGTTAATGTCTCTTTATGAACCATGTTATAACTGGTGCAAAATCTGAAGAAAAAGGGATATGATAACACTGTCTTTTTTCCTGTGTTTTTATGGCAGTACCACAATGTTATAAAAAAATACATACTATAATATCTCACTATTAGCAACTGTACATAAATAGTCAATTATATTTGTGTGTTCTTGAAGTGATTCTGTGAGTTGCTTTTATTAATTGCTTTAGTGAATCCTGATGTTTTCTAACCCTTCATTTCATAAAACAAGACAATTTAGCTATATTCAAAAAAATATTGTATCATTTCCTATAAATTGATTAACTGTAGACTGGACCAATGTTTATACCTATCTATTGTATTTTTCATGCAACTTATTTCAATCAATTGTATTGATGAAGTGTGTTTCGAACAAGTGTCTTCAATAACTATCTGTACTTTTAGAAATATGCATATATGTGTATGTGTGTGTATGTGTGAGAGAGAGAGAGGGGGGGGGGTCCAACCAGGTGGTGAGTCTAGATGTGATAAGTCTGTTTACCAAAGTCCCAGCTAATGAAGTACTATCAGTGATTCAAGGCACTAGTTTAAAAAACTAGTGATGGATACTGCATCCAGAGATCCCAGGGATTCTGGCCTTTTGAACAGATTCATCAACATATCCATTATTCTGTAAATATGTCACTGTTCTCCTCGAAAGAATTCCCATAAAGATCTTGCCTTCCACATTCAATAAGGATATCAGCCTAAACTGTTTTAAAGTCTTTGCATTGGCCTCCCTCAGCAGGTATATACCTTCTGCCTTACACCAATACTCTACTAGAGTCTCTTCGTGCCACAGTTGCCGGAGTAGGACAAAGAGCTTCTTTCACAGATGATTGCAATATTTATAAACTTTATATGAGACGCCATCACCTCCTGGAGCACTCTTTACTCTAGCTTTTCTTACGAAATCATTCACCTCCCTCTCCCTGATGTCCCTAATTTGGAATTCAATATCAGGTTCTGGGAGATGATTTAGCCCATGTAGAGGTGGCAGTGGCTGGTTACGGTGCAGATCGCTGTAGGTTTCTTTGATATGAGCGTCCAATTCTTCTTTCGTGCATGATAAAGAACCACTCTTTGGTTCAGTGAACAGCTTCTTAGTAAACCCGTACGGGTCCTTCAGAAACTGACCGCAAGTCCTTTTAGTCTCCTTTCAACACTCATATCGGCAGCTATGTCGTTGCACATGACAACATTTCCCCTTCAAATCATCATACAGTAGCATGAGGCCTGGTTTTTCATCTCCTGTAGCACATTTCCATCGTTTTCTTAGGCTGGTATTTTCCTTCTTCAACTGTTTCATTTTCCTGATCATCCTGCTTGCTCCACACTTTCCTTTCGCTAATCGGATACTCTCTTTCACTCCAAATAATTCCTTTCCAGTACCGTAAATTGAGCATGTTAATTTTCCCAGTTTCTCCACTGTAGAGCCTGTCATTTTATAAAAAGCTCAACATACCTTTTTTTCAAACTCTTTATATTTCCCTTTCTCATTAGCAGCAGGCCACAAAACTCTCAGCTTCCTCTGAGTACTATCTGTTGCACCAGTTTCATAGCTTGCAGTTTCCTGACAGGAAGAAGTCTTTGATGTAGCATTTATTGATTTGCTGTGGTTTGAGTCAGGGATGATTTGCCATGTGTTTTACAATCAGATGATCTACACTGCTCTGTCTTCTCACATAGGGAAGCATAAGCTCAAGATGTATTTCAGTCTGTTCATATAACATCATTATATATATACACATAAATTATTTTTGCCTTTAGCATTCTGTATATCTTACTTAATATGGATATACTTTAGAAAGCCTCAAAACTGCAGTATTCATCTTGATAAGGCACCTCATATAGATATAAAGGGTTAAAAAACACAGAATTATATCAATAACTTGAAAAGTGTCTAGCAGCAGGGATGGCATAGTTAATATGTACTTTTGCTTCTCACAGCATCATCAGAAGCAAGTATCCATTAGCAACCACATACTTAAACAAATTTCATCATCTCTACTGATATAGAAAGACACTTATTACCAAACCACATATAGCCAGCAAGCTGGATAATAATCTTTATTAGTAAAGGAAGCAGTATTAGTTCAAAATAGCATTCTGCAAACCTTACTTAATATAGATATATTGTAGAAAGCTACAAAGCTATAGTATTCACCTTGAAAATGTGTCTCATAGATATATATATAGGGACAAAAATCACAAAAGTATGTCAATAGATGAAAAGCATCCATCAGTGGTGGTGGAATTGTTAAATCTAGATTTCTGCTTTTTACAGTGTTATCAGTAGCAAGTGTCCACTGATATATCAGGTCATCTCATAAGTTCTGTCCGATTTTACCTTTTTTAAAATTGAATGAAATTTAATATTATTTTAGAATGTCTAATGGAATTAAAAATTATTTTTATGCATTTGTGTACATTTAAATTATTTAAATATTATTCTACAGAATAATAGAATTAAAATTTGTTTGATTAACATGCTTTCTAACATGGAAGTATCCGAAGAGCATTTGAGGCACATAATGCTTTATGAGTACAAGGAAACTCTGCAGCCAAAGTGACTCGAAACATACACACAGTTTATGGGAAAGAATGCTTGAATAAAAGAACTTGCAGAAGATGGTTTGCAAAATTCAGAAGTGGAGATTTCAGCCTTGAAGATGAAGATAGAACAGGACGCCCAGTTGAGTTTGATGATAAGCTCCTTGAGGTATTACTTGAAGAAAATCCTGCATTATCAGTTGATGAATTGGCAATAAAGCTTAGTTCAAACCGTATAATTGTTCATCGTCATCTTCAATAACTTGGAAAGGTTCCTAAACTTGGAAAATGGGTGCCACATGAATTGTCTGAAAACAACCACAAATCCCGAGTTGACTTTTGCTCTTCTCTCCATTCTTACAAACTCATTTCACCCTTTTTGGATAGACTCGTGACTGGTGATGAAAAATGGATCTTCTATCAAAATGTTAAACATCATAAACAGTGGCTTGGTAAAAGGAAAAAGCTCAACCACAACTGAGAAGGGAACTTCATGGAAAAAAGGTTCTTCTCTCTATCTAATGGGATTGCAAAGGAGTAATTCATTTTGAATTGTTACCACCTAATGCAACAATTAATGTTCAAGTCTACTGTCAGCAATCAGAGCATTTGAACCAAGCTTTGAAGAAAAAAGTGACCCGCCTTAGTGAATTGAAAAGGAGTGATGTTTCATCAGGGCAATGCACGACCCCACACTGCAAAGATCGCATCACAGAAGATCGAAGAGCTTGGTTAGGAAAAAATTCCTCATCCACCTTATTCTTATTTCTTATTTCTTTATTGCCCACAAGGAGCTAAACATAGAGGGGACAAACAAGGACAGACAAAGGGATTAAGTCGATTACATCGACCCCGGTGCGTAACTGGTACTTAATTTATCGACCCCGAAAGGATGAAAGGCAAAGTGGACCTCGGCAGAATTTGAACTCAGAACGTAACGGCAGACAAAATACCTCTAAGCATTTCGCCCAGTGTGCTAACGATTCTGCCAGCTCATCCACCTTATTCTTCCGACCTTGCTCCTTCAGACTACCATTTGTTTCATAGTTTACAGAATCATTTGAGAGACATAACTTTCGCAAGCCAGGAGGAGGTCAAAACTGACATTTCAGAGTTCTTCGCTTTGAAACCAAAAGAGTTTTACATTTACATTGATGGGATTAAAAAGCTTGTAAATAGATGGAAAGGAAGTCCTAGATAATCAGGGAAAGTACATTGATGATAAAATTTCAATTAAATGTAATATTTGATCACTTGTTTTCTTTATTCAAAATTCAGACAGAACTTATGGGATGACCTGATACTTCTATGCCTTTTAACACTGTATCTCTATACAAGATACTTTCTCAGTTTTGTTGCTTTTTACAGTATATCCACATTAAGTAAGATATACAGAAAGAGATTTTGAACCAATGCTGATTCCACTGCTCGCAATGAAACTTTGGTTTTACGTTTGTTTCCAAGCTGTAATGCAATCACCAGTTGTTATATATTCTCTACAGCTCCTTTGTTTGCTCAAGAGGAATATTCTGATATCTGGACAACTCATGTTGTAATATCTCAAGCCAGTGGATCGCTAAGTAGTCAGAAAACCTTGATTACTACTTTCTGTTCCACTCCCTTTCTCTTACTATTTATAAAGATGTCAATGAAATATAATAAGAACCCATGTTTGTTTCATTTCAATTCTTAAAGTAATTTGATAATTCCCTGATATTATTGAGTATAATTCTGTTATAAATCCACTACAAATAAATCTGAACTGACAGACAAAAGTAGTCAACATCAAATATAATTACATTCAATTGGGAGGAAAAAATCAACAACAGAACCATCAGCAACAGTAATAAAACAGACAGAACGATCAGATTTTATTCTCATACAAATAAGTGTTTACATTTCAAAATTTGATCTGATTTGTAGTCACTAGATCCAAAATGAGAAAGTGGGTTAAATAACGGGAAATGGTTGGAATAAACTCACAAAGTTGTTGTTGTAATTTGAGAATTATAAAGAGATAAAAATAATACCAAAATAAAATATAGCAAAAACAAAACTACTAAATAGCAGTGTATGGGTTATAATGAAATTGGAACTAGAAAGAAAGCAACACAGGTAATATATAAAGTTCTGACACAGTGGAGGAAATGAATAAAGAATTAAAGAAAAGAAAATATAAAAAAAGCAATTGAAATGATCAAATGCCATTTAGCTTGAAGTATGAATACTGAAGAAAGTTAATAAAACACAATCCCAAAGCTGTAACCAAGATGATTGTAAGATAGATTATATCATAAAAACAACAAGGATTTTTAAAGCATTGGAAGGTATTTCCTGTGACAGTGATGTATTCTCTTGTGATACACTTCAGTAATTAAACACTGATGTGATAATATTCCTTCTTCTTCAAAACTATTAAAGTCATTCTGAGTTTACTGAAATTTTGGACTGCATTTGATTCTAATGTCAACAAGTTTATTGGTGCAATTCCTGTATGGTTCAAGGAAATATTGACAAACCAATCAAGTGTCTGGACAACTTATTTATTACAGTATCACCACCCACATTTATGATATTACTTAGAGTTTAAATGAGACATTCTGTTTTATATACAGTGGGCAAATAATGTTTTAGAATTTTTCTCTCTTTGCAATTGTTATAGTTAAGAAACCCTTGTCAAGATTTATTGGAAAGCAAAATATTCCTTGTTACATGAAAAGAAAATCAAATGGTTTTCAATGTTTTTGTAATCAAATAATTTCTATCCTCATTAAGTATTCCTGCTGAATTATTGAATTAATGGATTTGAACAGCTCATGTCTAATTTCCTGGAAGTGTTCCATAAAAAGGGTAGCAAATTCTAAAGCCAAACAGTTTGAGAAAATGTCACTTCTTAAAAATAAAATCATAGACAATACTTGAACATAAAATCAAACTATACTAAAAATACCAATGTGATTAATTGTAAAATTTTCACTTACCAACACACTAAAACCATTAAGCCATTGACATGCAATATCCTCTCTCTGACTTCTGTTACTACTTGCACTGTTTCACGTTCTTCTGAAATAGTAGACTGGACTTCCATTGGCTAAGCTCACACAATACCTGATCTCTATCTCTTCTTACAATGTCTGCTATGTAGGACTCTATGAACTACATTGATTACAGATATGCTACTTATATGTTCTACTCATATTTCAATACAGTCATTAGCCTACAATGAAACACATACTGTATATCAACTGTTTCAAATGCACCAACTTTGAGAGGAATTGCAAGAAAATTTCCTTTCTCTTCTGACTAAATTATTTAGAGAATAAAATTACTCTGTATAACTTCTATTTTATAATTTAGTCTTGCATTATTATTAATGTTTAAAACCAATATCATAAAATGATAAAACAAATTTGACATTTTCAGAATCTCAACTCAGAACTGTAATTTTCTGGAAAAAAACCTCAATGTCAATTTAGAAAGTTAATTATGTAGTCTTTATTTGAAATTTTACCCATGAACCTCTATTTTACTTTTTACACGACATTTTTTAATGTAGTTGCAATGAAAAGATTAGGTAGTAATTTGAGCTGAATAGATAATGAAAAGAAATATGATGTCAGTGACAGGGTTTTGTGGTTGTAGTGGAATGAGTAAAACAGTTTTCTTAAATTCAGTGTGAAATATTGGGATATTTGCTTATATATATGCAGAAAAGGTAATCTATTATGCTATGTTTCTTTCAATGAAAGGTTACAGTTAATATTTGGTGTTATACTGAGGAAGACAATATTAATATAGGAGATGAGAAGTAGCAGTGTGAGAAACCTCTGAACAGTAGTTCAGCAATAAACATATGTTGAACCTATGCAAAACATGAATACCTCATACAGAACAATTTACTCCCTTTTTGGTAGTAATACACCCATCATATCTTATCCACAAGTTCCCCACCACCACCAAATGTCATCTACCTCCAATACAAATTCAAACTTGGTGAGGCTTGAAGCAACTATAAATGTAGGAGGACACTTGTTTAAGAATTACATTGAGGGTTTTGTAAAAACTGAAACATTTGCTTTTTAAATTATTTTGCGGCACCTACAGATCGAGAAATCCTAAGCTGTAGTTTTTTAGCTTATTTCTGAATAATGTACTGTCTACCTGATTTGTAAGTCTTCATTCACACTGGTGGCAATAAATTCATCTTTTACAAGAAATGTATACAAACTGTAAAGAGAGATAAACAAATTAATCAGAATTTGAACAATACACTACTCTCTAAAGACAAGAAAACTGATTTTATATGATATAATGTAAATAATATATCAAGTTGTGAAGGACCTTTAATAACTTGATTTAGGTCAGGTCTCATGGCATTAGCAGTTGAGAAACAAATCCTCCTAGCTATCCCATGTAACATTTACAGATGTTCAAATACCTAGTCTCAAGTGCTAGGTGTACATAGTTGAATGGAACAAATATGTTACACATATAACATGTTAAAATCAAATGGTAAAAGGATTAACTTCTGTGAAGCTATATTTCGAAAACCATAATTTCAAAAGGATATCATTAAACTATAATCTTTCAATATCATAATCTCAACATAAAATTACAGAAATTTATCTTGTTGATGTAATAAATTTCATGTTATGCTCACTTAAGCTGATGTATATAATATTATAGCAATAGAGAGAAGAGAAAAGCAGACCATCTGTTTTCTTATTTAGAATTTCAGACCACCAGTTATCAGTCCTTTCTGCATATTTGGTTGTCATAGCAATGGTTTCTATTCTTGTGACCTTGCTGGAAGAATCAACCTTCAATATGAATCCTGTAGCTAGTAAAAGGTATAATTATATTGCAAACTTTTAATTAATTTATCAATACTTTACTCATTCTTTCTTTAATCACACTTTTCATTTCTGTGAATTTATTAAAAAAACATGTCTTTGTGACCAAGATGTCTTGGTAAAAATATTTTGCATTGATATGGAGAAGTTTTAGAATTATGATATAATAAATTACACATGAATGTTCCATGCACATTTACCCTCCAACTTCTTGATAAATTTAAATACAACATAATTGAATTAACCCCATGCTGTTACCCTAACAACTCAATCTTAGATTTTCTAAAGTAACTTAGAGACACTGTTCAACCTACACAAGTTCAAAGTATGAAGTCAAATGCATTTGATGTCGGCTTAACTTCCAGATAAATTACAAAATCTTAAATCTAAAAACATTCACTTACCCTGGTAGTTCATAAATTTGACACTCAAGTTGAACTGTGTTTAGTATTTATCTATCTATCTGTCTGTCTGTCTATCTATCTAACCATCTATCTATCAACCATCTATCTATATATATGTGTGTGTGTGTGTGTGTATGTGCGCGCGTATATATATATATATAATAATGTGTTTTTTTTATACTTCTTTTATTTTTTAAAATTAAGATAAACAAAGATCTTTTTTAATCTAAAATATACTCTCCTTCATTTTCTACGGTGCCTTTCCATCTACCTGGTAGACTTGCAAGGTCTCTCTTCCATAAGTCACTTGTTTGTAACGAAAAATGCTCTTCCAGTACTGTTCTGACCTCATCTACAGAATTCATATTTTTTCCAACTAAATGATTTTGAAGACTGCGGAATAAATGATATAATCAGATGACACAATTTCCAGTGAATATGGTGGGTAGAACATCGCTTCCCATTCAGACAGCTCCAGCCTTTGAAGTAACATCCTTGCTGTGTGTGGCTGAGCATTACCCTGATGGAAGAACACCTTTCATCTTGATATCAAAGATGGTTGTTTTTCTTCTCATGCTGGCTTAAGCTGCTCAAGTTACTCATAGTAGATCTCCTTTGTTATCATTTGGTTTGGATCTAAAAGTTCAAAGTGGACTAAACATATGCGTGGAAGAAGGACGTTAAATGATGATGATGAAGGGGGTGTATGGCTTAGTGGTTAATGCATTACACTCACAATTGCGAGATCATGGTTTCAATAACCAGACTGGGTGGTGAGCTGTGTTCTTGAGCAAAGCACTTCATCAAATGTTGCTCTGTGATCACTTTGATACCTGACGTGTGGTATACACCATGCTCCTATTCAGATAACATCAATTTAATAGAGAGCATGAACTAATGTGTGGCATGCACATTTGATCACTATGAACAAATCATTTGTGCCGGTCGTTCGGCTAAAGCTGAACACTCATACATCATATTCGATGGAAGAGTCCATCATATATATATATATATATATATATAAATATATAAAATTAATTGTGACAGAAGTAGTATTAATACCAAAAGGTAATGTTTATCCCTGCTTAAAATGTGGATGTTGTGTTAGAACACAGAATACCGTGATAGTTACCATGAGAGAACCTCATGTGATTCCAGTTTTTATTGGCCTTGTCGCCACAAGTCCATATGCACCACAAGTCCATATTCACTGCAAGTCCATATGCACTGCAAGTCTATATGCACTGCAAGTCCATATGCACTGCAAATCCAGATTGTTTGTATGCATGTATGTATAAATGTATGTGTGTAAGTATATCAACATGAAAATAAATCTTTCTGTATATTGTTTCTGTAGAGTTAAAGTGTGAGTGAAATGAACAGGAAAATGTCAAATGCTTGTGAGAATATTTGAATGACCAATAACTATTTTGCAAAGGTGTAAATAATGATATCTTGTGATTATTAATGACAATGCATTTCATAGCAAATGGATATAATTTGTTTATGAGATGGTAGATGTGTGGAGAAGACTCAACATAATAACTGTCAGATTTTATATACACATGTTTTTGTATTAGTGTGTATGTGTGCATGTAGATGGGTTTATCTAATGTTACATCTTACAATAATTCTGCTTGTTTCTCCGTTACTTAGCCTGTCCATAACACTTCCACATGATTAGTTGAAGGAGAGATAGGGGAGAGGAGAGAGAAGAGAGGAGAGGAGAAATGGGTTGATAGGGGGAGATAGAGAGGGGGAGATAGGGAGGAGAGAGATGATAATGTTGATAATGTGGTAAGTGAAATGCATAATTTATCTAAGTTTTTTTGCCTCAGTTACTTAACCCATCTGTAAACCTTTCACATAATTAGTTGAAGAGAAAGGTGAAGAGTGAAAGGAAAAGGAGCGAAAAAGAGGGTAAGGTAAAGAATGAGAGAGAAAGCAGGAGACTGTTATGTATTAAGTCTATAAAATTGTGCATAAAGTATATATATATATATATATATATAAAGGGCATTAAATAATCATTGTATTCCAATTTCCTTCTCTTTCCAGTGAGTAGCAGATGAGTGACTATCTTTTGATACAGACACAACACAGGGTACGCTTTCAGGTCTTTTGGATAAAGTTTTCAGAAATAACCCAATAAGTTTACCATTAATTCCATGAAATACTCACGGGTTCCACTAGTAAATTACTATTATATATGTATGGATAATATCATCATCAACATTATCATCATTTAACATCTGTTGTCCATGCTGGCATGGGTTGGATGGTTTGAATGGGCTGGCACACTGGAAGGCTGTGCCAGGCTCCAGTCTGATTTGGCATGGTTTTCTACGGCTGGATGCCCTTCCTAACGCCAACTACTCAGAGAGTGTAATGGGTATTTTTACATGTCACTAGCATGGGTGCCATATGCGTGACACCAGTATCTGCCATGACTGTGACTTTGCTCGGCTTGATGGGCCTTCTCAAGTATGGCATAATGCCAAAGGTCTTGGTCATTGCCTCCCGTGAGGCCCAACACTCAAAAGAAACTTGGCTACTTAGCCCCCATGGGGCCCAATGCTCAAAAGGAATCAGTCACCTTGTGTTTGTGAAGCCCAACACTCGAAAGGAATTCAGCCACTTGCCTCCATGAGGCCCAGCACTCCAAAGGAACTCAGCCACTTTCCTCTTTACATGAAAATAATTGTATACTATGTATTGTAAGTACAAAAGATATTAATTTCGTACATGTGAATTATAATAAGGTGGTGAGGCACATGATTCATTTGATACAGATTTATTACTATATGATTTAAGTTAATTTATTTATGTGTGAGGGAGAAATAGTGCTTGTGGCTTTTTTTAAGTCCACAAGAATTATTGTATAGTGAATTGGGATTACAGCATTTTACCAATGTTAAATTACTCCTATAGAACAATCTTTACAACAATAGCTCCCGTCCTCCTTTGCAACTCACAAATGACAGCGATAAACATGAAATTCACTAATATATGGAACTTATAGATCTAAAATATATATCAGTAACAACTGTTATTAAGAAATATCATATAGAAATATTTAGATAACATATAATTCTGTGATGATATCCTCAGGAAAAACGATAGTCATATTATTGTTAATATATCTAATGCTATGACTTTTAAAAGTTAAATAGATAGGATTATGCATTCTGCATAACTATGTCTTTTATCTTTTCCTTTTTACTTGTTTCAGTCATTAATTAGACTTGAAGAATAGTAATTGAATGAATCGACCCTAGCACTTATATATTAAGCCTGATACTTATCCTATCAGTTTCTTTTGCTGAACTGCTAAGTTAGGGGATATAAATACACCAACACTGGTTGTCAAGTGGTTGGGTGTGGACAAAAACAAACACAAACACGCCCACCCATACACACACACATATATGATAGTCTTCTTTTAGTTTTCATTTACTAAATCCACTCACAAGGCTTTGATTGGTCTGATGCTATAGATGAAGACACTTGCCCAAGATACCATGCAGTAGAACTGAACCTGGAGCCATGTGATTGGAAAGCATACCTTTTACTACCACACAGCCACACCTGTAACTATTGCCTATGTAACTTTTTAATTATGTTGTATAGAAATGTTTTGTAACATGCTGAAAAGACTTTAGTTATCACTTGGACTCACTTTTACACATTCTCGACCAGTCTTGGGCAAACTGTAGCCTCTAGGACTTTCTTAATGGCACAACTAATGAAGAATTACTTTGAAGTTTTTAGTAGTGTGATCTACCAGATGATGAGCACTGTCTCATGTGGCCCACGTCTTGACAAAGATTTCCCATGCCTCCTCTAGACTCTTCCATTCATATTCCTTTACTATATCTCTAGACAATTCTATCAAATAATTACTACTTTGGAAATTCACTTCCTTCACTTTTTAAAGTCATCAATAATTACTCACCTGATAACTAGAATAAAACAGGTGAGTGAAAGAGACCTAATTTTTAAACTCTTCCTGCAATAGTTCTGGAAAATGCCAAAACTTTATATAATCATCAAATGCATGCAATTAAAGAAATACCAATGTTGACAGGTTTCGTTAAGATTGAGAGCATATCATTGTCAGAAATTATGTGGGGAGTGGGAGTAGTTGATACCATCAAACTTAGTACTTGACTGGTACCTCATTTTATAAATCCTACAGAGACGTAAGACAAAGTTGACTTTGGGAGATTTCAACTCCCACTATAAAGAGCCAGAATAAATACAACAAAGTATTTTTACCAATACTCTAACAATTCTGTCAGCTTGGTGCCTTATCATGAACTTCATATATATAACATAAACCAAAACTTTCACACCTTTGTGCTGGAGAACTGCATTATGATAAAATGTCTGCTTTGGTATGGGGCCTATGGCTAAATGCCCTTCCTCTTACCAACCACTTTACAGAGTGTACTGAGTACTTTTTCAAGGCACTAGCATTATTGAAATCACCATTCAGCATTCTAGTCTAAAATCTCCTTCATATGAGTAGAGCTACAATAGAGAGGGAGGCAGATATATGTTAGGAGATGAAAAGTTAAAATATAAAAGAAGAGACCAAAACAGAGCAGATTTCATATTGTAGAGCAGTTACATGATTACTAACATTATAGAAGAAAAAGGGATGTTTATATAATGGATATCAAAGAACTTGTCTCGTGTGTAATTTTCAGATAAGAATTATAACATTTTGAGTACATTACAACAAGTCTCATTTTTCTTTGCTTTTCTCTTTAATTTTTCATGTCAAAAGAAATTGAAATTATTTTGTTTTCTGAAAGGATTTCCTAAAAATTATTTCTGCATTGCACTTCTTTGTTTAATTGTAAAGAAAAGAAATAAAACAAAGAACATTCATTAATCTACATCTTCACACCTCTCTGTCTTATCATGCACAATATTACATCGTAGCTAATACATCTGTTTAATCTGGGCATTCATGCAAGCAATATTACAATATTCCACAATTCTGTTACAAAAATTAACCAAATAAAAACAAATCCATGTTGAATTGAGATTCTTGCAATAAACATAACATTAATGGTAATCCTTGTAATTCCAGCTGGAAATTATTTCTTTAATAAAGTAGCTGTGCACAAAATCTTTTCTTATCTGTAACATATAATGGTATACATAAAAAAACAAATACCTACATAAACTCACAGATTTGAATGTTTCACAAAATCAATTACTTTTATACAATTTTTTTCTCCTTTGCTTTCTCATTATCAGTGAGCCATATGCAACTGAATATAAAGAAAACTAAATTTGAAAACTTACATAAAAGACCAAAACTTCAGTCCAGGTAAACAAGAAGAAAAAAAGAAAAGACAATACTATGACTGGTGCAAGAAGCACTTCCCAGTATATAAACATCTTATATAGCTGTATGGACACATTAAAACATTGAATTCTTTATTCTGTCACATTTTATATTGGTTGATCTTGAAAAGCCAAATAATCACAATGAACGATGCTTCAAAATATCTGCCAGAAGAATTACTTTCTTATTTGCTGTTATAAAAGGAAAACATCAACACCAAAGTGATCTCTATAAAACATTAAAAATCTACTTAATGTTCTCCAACAAAACGGTTACTTTGAACTTTGTCTGAATTTCTGGGAAATTATCATAGTTAGACATTGATTTATTTAGATGCAAGTACTATTGAGTCATGTAAACTCAATAACACTTTCACTGTAGCCTAGACAATGAGGAACAATTTTCCTATTGACTCAATCTGCAAAAAATAACAACCAAATCTTTCCTAAACAGTGCGATTTTGGATGATGTGTTGAATAGAACAATGACCTGGGGTTGAACTACTACAATCAAAGTTTGCTCAAATATGGAGAAATTTAAACAGCGAAACCAATGCCATCTGCACTGATTAGCATTTTACATGGTAAATGCCCTTTGTGTCTCATATTTACTAAGGTAAATCTAGTTGGAGTAACTGAACCAAAAGTGAGCAACACAGAGAAATGGTAGAGAGGACAACAAAATAACTTCCTCTTTTTAGTCATATTCTTTTTTGTTCTGAATTGAGATCATGTTGAGGCCATCTTTGCTTTCACCTTCCTTGTGTAATAAAATAAATATCTGTTTAGTACCGTGATTTATCTTAATCAAACATAATCTGTACCAAACTTTGAGATAATATGCATATATTAGAAATAATTATTACCTGTGAGGTGCTCTTTGAAAACAGAGTTAAATGAAGTATGGTAACTCACCTGCAAAAGTAAAAGAAAATTTATTAATAATTATATTGTTTTATATTTTAAAATTTGCAGTAAATTGAACCATTTAAAATAAATATCTTACAGTTGAGAGTGTTTTGACATTTAAATGTAACAGTCTCCAACTATACAATGTAAATTAATATATAGATTTTAAATATATAAATTTATATAAGTTATATATAAAACCAGCTTGTAATACTGTTTCATCTGATGATCCATAGTCGTTTGTTCCAAGTAATTTAGTGATGGTCAATGCCATAAATTTCATTAATTATACCTCAAACCTCATTATTTCTGCAACAACTCAGATCAACATTATTAAAATTATCCTGATCAAGCTCTTGTAAAACAAGTTTTCAAATATTTGTCAGGATTTCAGCATAATTAGTGTTAAAATATTTTATGGATTTCAAAGACATTTTATCTACAAGCAGATTAATAAAACTTTCCAATATTTAGCATCTTAGTGAAAATTAACAAACAATTGAAAGAACAAAGAACTGACACTCATTCCCTGTGGAATATCAAAAGTATTATTCTTTAATAGATCAAGTTGAGGGGAAAAAATTGACTTAACTGATAACATTTTTGATCTGAGAGCTGAACTGATTAGATCATAAAATATGAGAGTAGATTAGGTGATGTTTACAGAAATCAAACTGGACAGATTTGCAAGTCATTTATTTTTCATGTTACTACATTGACTTATATTATATCTGATAAAAAGGAGTATAAAATGCAAAAAAAAAACATAATCTATAATTGTTTATTAGGCATGAATATGGACATTTCCTTGAGATACTTTTTTTTTATGTTTTGAAGAGAAAATTATACATTGAACAGAAAGAAGTCAATCCATTGTAACCAGCAGCACTTTTTCAAAATAGTCAATAGGTAATTAATTCTAAGTAGAGTACTCCTTGGGACTATTTACTCTTTGTTATAACTCCCTCAAACATGTCCTCATTTATGTGAACAGTCATTTTGACTTGCTATGCTGATGATACAAAAGTATCAAAGGCAAACAAAAGTCCCACCAATGTATAAAGAAAAGAAAACCTCCAGAAATATTTCTAAGCTATATTGTTGGCACACCGTCGCTTACGACGTCGAGGGTTCCAGTTGATCCGATCAACGGAAGAGCCTGCTCGTGAAATTAACGTGCAAGTGGCTGAGCACTCCACAGACACGTGTACCCTTAACGTAGTTCTCGGGGATATTCAGCGTGACACAGTGTGACAAGTCTGACCCTTTGAATTACAGGCACAACAGAAACAGGAAGTAAGACTGAGAGAAGGTTGTGGTGAAAGAGTACAGCAGTGTTCGCCACCATCCCCTACCAGAGCCTCGTGGAGCTTTAGGTGTTTTCACTCAATAAACACTCACAACACCCGGTCTGGGAATCGAAACTGCGATCCTATGACCGCGAGTCCGCTGCCCTAACCACTGGGCCATTACACCTTCACTTTAAGCTATATACAAACTTATAATACTGTTAGAACTACCACAATCAATTTTATAGAGCAGTATTATTCAACATCTTGAAAATAGTAGCAAACTCAGGAGAGGTACAATATTTGAGTTTTTATACACTATGAATAAAGAATGAATGGTTATGTCATGTCTAAATTAAGTTTGATAAATAGGTTTGCACATTCGGGATTGATCTAGGGCCAAGAACTACTATTACCTTCCCCCGAGCACTTTAAGGGCTTATATATTACATGACTTGACTACATGTAAGTATATATCTATATAGAAATTATTATTGGCATGAAAAAAATTCTAATCATAAATCTAGTGAGTAAGTAACATTAGTTGGAAAATATTTAATGTTTTCTAGAACAAAAACAAAAATGATGAATCATGAAATATCACAACAATGATGAAATAAGGAAAATGGGATTTAAAGAAAAAATACAAAATACTCATAAAATCAAATCAAAGAAACATCATATTGCATTGACCCCACTTTTTAATATTAATGTCACCAGAAATTTCCTAATATTCATAAAAATATTTTTTCATTGACCACAAAAAGCTTGTACAATTGTGCAATTGTTCATCAGAAACAACATAAGGATTAGTTATAGTTGAACCAGAAACATTCCATGTAGTAAATGAACGAGATAAAAAAGATTTGCACAGATAGGTACTAGGCAAACACCACCATATGCATGAACCAGCAGCAATGTCACATCATGTTCACCTACTATCAAGTGCCTAAGAAAGAAGCTACTAATACCAGTCACTTTGAAGAACATCTTAGAATGGGAAAGTTGATGTAGCTACAGAATTAAACATCAGCTTTGATTCACCCAATGTACATAAGATATATATATATATATGTCTGTATATATGAATGCATTTACACACACACACGCACACACTCATACATATATATAAAACACTTATGGTATGCAAATTTAGTAGCTCCAGTTTTTCTGTAGCTACTGTAACTGTTGAGTATATAAACAGACTGGTTGTTTGTTTCTCTGGGATTGGTCAAATTGATGTGAGTACCTCTGATGAGAATCCAATAAATTTTTAAAATTGATTGTTCATCAGTTTTTTAATCTACAGGAAAATAACTAAATTAACCCCATTTATATAACTACTATATAGGTTATATCAGGGGTTTTCAAACTTTTTGACTTGCGGACCCCTTTATATTTCAAGCTTTACCTTAGGGACCCCCTTATAAACGCTTATTGGAATTTATACATAAATATTTGCTTAAAATAACATATATTTTTACATTTATTTATTTAACAGTATTTAATAAATAGGTTTATTGTCAATTAAAAGATTTCGATTAAAAAACATATATGAAATCAAATTGCCCATAAAAAGTATTTGCTGTCCACAGACCCCCTGTCTTGTCCTTGTGGACCCCCTGTGGTCCACGGACCACAGTTTGAAAACCCCTGGGTTATATTATATATATGTTATGTATATATACATATATATGATTATCAACAAGGAGAGTGAAGTGAGCAAGTTGTTTCTTTACAATAATTTCCAATTGCTTCACTGATATAGAAACTCAAGACTAATGTTATATTATTACATAATATATGCAACTATAGATTTAACCTGTATTATTATATTTCATTGGGTTTGTGATATGGTGCATATAAACCAGTTTTCAGTTCCAGTGATACATCCAAGAAATTCACTGATCAGTAACTATTTTCTGTGTATTATTGCCTCTTTGGCTTGTCATAGTGTGACAGTTGTAAATGAGTATCATTGTCATGGAAGTGGTATCCTTCATTTCCAATAACATGTCTGGACATGTGGAAATGTGTAATGGAGGGGGACTTGAGTCCATGTGATACAGAAGCGAACTTCTTGACCATGACCATATTTCTATATATATATATATATCAATAATTATATCTGAACCTTTACAGACATTATGCTGGTCCATATTATCCCTCTTGCATTCCACACACGCATACAAGTAGATAGGTAGATAAATTTAATCTTTTATTTGTTTTGGGTAGTGACTATATCTTAATAATATATATACTTGTGTGTGTGTGTGTATATTTTTTATAATATGTATTTATTTTTGCTTAATTAATAATTAACTCCGATAAAATAGATTGGTTAATAGATACCAGGGTAGCAAAGATCACAAGATGACTGTGGTGTAACTCCTGTTTATGAGGTAGAAATTCCTGTTATTTTGAGTATTTAAGTAAATATAAAATTTAATAAATGGAGTAATATGCATATGTTAAACGAATTCTTTTATTTCCGATATATGTTTCAAAGATTACAAATGGTTCCTTCTAAAGGAATAAGTGATGTTGATAAAGATGTAATCTTCTCTTCAGAGGAATATATAGGATCCGACTTAACCGTAAGACATTTTAACCGAATATGATAACTGTGGGAAGAGAAGATTGCTACCTATCTTATTTGAAAAAACTGTTGGAGGTTGCAACACTATGAGACAGTACGTTGGACAAGGAGGGAAGAAAAGAAGGAAAAGAAGAAATTTAGAGTTAAGAATGGGAAGTCAATAAAATGATTTAAAACCCGATAAAAATGGGAGAAGAGTGTTTTATGTATAATGGGACCGCAAAGGGGAATTAATCTTGTATGTATACATGTAGTGTTGACATAAATGTCCACAAGTATATATATATA
>NC_068983.1:112745814-112755025 GCF_001194135.2 Octopus bimaculoides
CCGTGGAAGAGGTAAGCTCAGGAAGACCTGGGCTGAGGTGATGAGGCAAGACCTTCATACATTGGGCCTCACCGAGGCGATGACTACTGACCGAGACCTTTGGAAATGTGCTGTGCATGAGAAGACCCGGCAAGCCAAGTGAAATCGTTGCCAGTGCCTGACTGGCCTTCATAGGATTTTCAAGCGAGATCATTGCCAGTGCCCCTGGACTGGCTCTTGTGCGGGTGGCACATAAAAGACACCATTTTGAGCGTGGCCGTTGCCAGTACCGCCTGACTGGCCTTCGTGTGGGTGAAACGTAAAAGCACCCACTACACTCTCTGAGTGGTTGGCGTTAGGAAGGGCATCCAGCTGTAGAAACTCTGCCAAATTAGATTGGAGCCTGGTGTTGCCATCCGGTTTCACCAGTCCTCAGTCAAATCGTCCAACCCATGCTAGCATGGAAAGCGGACGTTAACCGATGATGATGATGATAATGATGATGATGATGATGCACATATATAAACACACACATACATACACATACATAGACACATACATACATATACATACATTTGTACGCATATACACACGATAGTCGTGTGGTAATGAATATTAAGGCAGTGCTATGTGTATAGGAAAATGATGCTTATATTAACTAATAAGATATTAAGTGAATGACAATTAATAAAGGTGATGGATGGTTTATTAATCTAAAGAGAGATATTGTGTTGTTAAGTGAGATGGAAATTAGAGGGGGCAAAAAAAGCGAGGTTAATGGAGTAAAAATTACTTGTATAAACCAAGTTAATATCATTACCAAAGTTTACTTTGATAATCACGCTCTATATTTGTTGGTGCAAGGTATTTCCAATAGAAAAATTAAAATTTGATGTGGTGCAGTATTTTATACATAATAAAGCAGGGAGAAGAAAATATTTATATGTTTTGAATTCATCTTACGATAAACGTAAACAAATGAACTAAGATTGCTTTCAGAATCTTAGATATGTCTAAGAAAGTTAAAGAAGACAATTAAAATTCTCAGACGCAGAATAATGCCACTAATATAACCTAAACAGGATAAATAACTCCTATCTTTGCTGTTAAAATATAATTCGGTTAAAATGTCTTACGGTTAAGTTGGATCCTATGTATTTCCCTGAAGAGAAGATTACATCTTTATCAACATTACTTATTCCTTTGGAAGTAACCATTTGTAATCTTCGAAACATATGTCAGAAATAAAAGAATTCATTTAACATATGCATTTATTAAATTTTATATATATGTGTGTGTGTGTGTGTGTGTGTGCGTGTGTGCGTGTGTGTGCATGTGTGTGTATGTATATATATATATATGTAATTTTGGGACTAATGGGTATATGTCAATTAGTGTGTTGATGTGTTGAGTAAAGCACTAGCATAGTTTGGGCTATCTGGTCTCATTTGCAACACAATATGATGCACAACATCCTACCCATAAAGGACAGTTGCAGGATGGGTTAAAACTATTGTCATATGGAATAAAGACTAATACCAAATCTATCTTCTGTTTCCTTAATATCGATTACATGTATGTATGTATGTGTGTGTGTGTGTGTGTTTCCATGCAATCCTCAGGTTGTGCTCATTTGGCATCATCACAGAACAGTATGAGTGAGTGTGTATATATATATTTATATTAATGAGCTACTGTTAGCTTCATGCAATGACAACAGTTCAGACATCATATATTAACATGTCTGGTGTTTTCCCGCAGTCCTTCAGGCTGTGCCCACTTGGCATCATCATGGAACAGTACGAATGTGTATACACACACACACACACATACATATGTATGTGTGTGTGTGTCTGTGTATTATGTATGTATGTATGTATGCATGTATATATGTATTTGTATATATAGCATCATCATCATCATGATTGTTTAATGTCTGCTTTCCATACTGGTATTGGTTGGATGGTTTGACAGGAGTTGTTCTGGCAGAAAACTGCACTAGACTTCTGTGTCTGTTATGGCATGGTTCTTATGGCGGGATGTCCTTCCTTACACCAAACATCCAGCAGAGTGGACTGAATGCTTTTAATGTGACAGCAGCACAGACATGGTTTTTACAGCTGAAAGCCCTTCCTGATGCCAACCACTTGCAAGACAAAGATCCTTTAAGAGAGTAGGGGACATATATGTGAGTGTGTGTGTGTGCGTGTGTGCGTGTGTGTGTGTGTGTGTGTGTGTATGTGTATGTCTATGTGCGTGTAGATATTGATTCAGATATATATGTCTGTATGTATATGTACAATAATTGATATATACAATTCATTTGAATCATTGATTTTGAAATACTGCGATTAGGTTTCTAAAATATATGTGTGTTGTTGTTGTTGCTGCTGTTGTTGTGTGTGTGTATGTGTGCATGTGTGTGTATCTGTGCATGATTGTGTATCTGTGCATGTGCATGCATGTGTGTCTGTGTCTATGTATGTGTATGTGCAGGTGTGTGTGTGTGTGTGTGCGTGCATGTATTCACTAACATTTTTGCATAATATATTTTTCTGTCATTTAATTAATAGATGCTCTAGCAATTTTGTGATCACTCCAAGTACATTTAGCAAAGGCTTATAGTAAAAAATAATTAACATGTTAATTTGTACAGATTAACATATTAATTGATATTGTTTAGTTACATCATTTACAAAGCATTTATTTAGCTTCTTCAAAAAGCAAAAGCAACAAAAATATTTTGAAATCTCATCAATATTTCTGAAACATACTTCTATGATATATTTTATCAAACTATTTCAAACAATCAGATTCATACTAAGAATGTACAAATAAAACATTTTCCAATGTCTCATCAAAACTTTGTTGCATAGATCTTTTCATGAAGATATCCTTTACACTTTGCAGACCAGAAAGGGATTTTACAAGAGTTGTACTGGTGGGTGAAAACCATTTTTTGTTAGGGAATGAAATTTTACAGGCATTCTAGGCCTTACTTGTCTTTTCCATTTTTATATCCTGAACAATTTCAGTATAGCTATAACTAAATGTGACATGAAGAAGACATGCCTAAAAGAATAGTTTCAGATACTGGCCAGCTATTATTAATTCGTCAAGAATAAACCAAAATCACTGCCTGAGATAATTGGCATAAAAAGTGGTGGACAGCTGCACCCCTTCCTCTTATGATGTATCTAGGAACCAGGCAACAGTTAAGTGTGTAAATCATTGTATGTTGTATAGCTGTGGTGAAGCAGGGATTAGAAAGCCCAATATGTGCAGTGACAAGTGACAGTTACTGTTTAGTAGATGTTAAATTTTGCACTGAGAAAGGATCTGCAAACTAGTCTGGAATATGAGTAGGAGATGAAACAAATTGTTGTAAAGAGTTAAAAATAGCAAAACATTATCTTTTACCCTACAGCATTAGTTTTGGATGAGTGTAATATCCATGAGGAGTTGTGAGTTGTGAATCACCTAGGAGGATTAGTTCAGAGAGAAGTTAATGATATTAATTAGTTCATTCTTTTTTTTTTTTTTTTATTTCTATTGTAAATAACTATCAGGTTTAAGAGAAATTGTCAATGTCACAGCTGGGTAAAAAAACTTTCTTTAAGAAACAAAGATCCTGAAGAATGTCCTGACAAGAATTCTCAGGAAGCATATTTTTGCTATGCCAAATATTTCTGTTAACTAAATGAACTGAGAAAACACAAGCGGGAATAAAACAAATTTCAAAATCAGAAAATGGCAATTAAATTACAAGTAACCATGCCTATTGAGATTTTAAATTCTGTGATACATGCTTTTACTTCATCTCTTTGTTGTATGGAGCAAAGAGTACATTTATCATCTTTAACTGTATTAAGAATTGGTCTGTGGTAATGTTATTTTATGTGATTGCACTATATGTAAGAAATATTTCTATTCAGAAATTTTCTCTGACATTAAGGAAGAATTGAGTTCACACAAAATACACTTATAGAAATCTCAGCATCTTTATTCCTATTAAGTTATAGTCTAATAATTCATGACATTATATTGGTTGCTATTCAGATATTAGTTACATTCCGATAAATTTTATTTTCCACTTTTGTCAAATAACCATTTGAATGAATTAGAATATATATATATATATATATATATATGCACACACACACACACACACACACACACACACACACACACACATACTGAAAGGATATTTTGAGACAACATTACAAATGAGAACATTACCTTAGAAATTTCATAGAAATCACAGCACTAGATCTATTTACTTCACATATAATAGTGAACTAACATAGCAAGCTTCTATTTCAAAATATTTTTCCCATTATCAGTTGCTACTTTCTTCCTCTCTTGTGGATGAACATCATTTTTAACATTGTTCATATCAAAACTAGGTTTCCAAGGATCGTGATATTTTTCATCAATTTCAAGCAAATTCCCTGACTCCAGCTAGAATGAATCAACTGCTGGAAAAACCTTTGCAGATGTAATTGCTTTAAATGTATACACTACATTAAAAACTTATTTACAGGTGTTTTAAAAGCAAAGCATTAGAAATAAAATTGTTTCTCAAATATGAGATAAAGTTGTTGCAGTTTGGAGATTTTATTAACAGTCCATAATTGTTCAGAAATAGTTATCAGACACCTTTTCTTTAAGAGAAAATGAATAATTACAGAAAGAAACATTAGTTCTTATAAGATATTTCCATTTTGGCTCATGAAAGACTCATGGTGTAGTGAGTGATCTACTTTTGATATTTCTGAAAATCCTGGAATAATTTTCACTATTATCTCAAATTAAATTTCCATTTAGAGTCTGGAACTCCTTTAAATTGATGATTGATAACTTCTTAATCACCGCTGGCCATCAGACATATTTTTGCTAAGTTTCTTTATTTCTATTTTAAAGCAATTCAATTAATAATCTAAGCAATATGATATTTTTATAACAAAGTGAAGTAGTTTCAATGAGATAAATTCTAATTATGATTTAGTTAAGATCAAATGGAATTTTAAATGATTTTCTTAGTTATCAGCTAGAATTTAACAATAAGTTTTTACTAGGAATATATACTTCCAGATAATTCATCACCCACTTGTAGATTTCCAGAGAAACGCAAGTCAGAGAAGTTGTATTCACAATAATAAATGATAAGGATAACAACAACAACAACAATCAGGTGACATTCATAAATTGTGTATCAAATCACAATCCAATCTTCAATATTCACTATAGTAACATTCTACACAATTTCAAAACCATATTATAGGTCTTCTACAAGAATGAGAGTCATATTGACTACTTTAGCAAATGCTCCCATTAAATTTCCAATTATACTGATGTAATTCTATAAGGTTTCAAACTCAGTATATCCACTTGCTATTCACATCATTACATAATTTTAGATCTTGCATTTCCTAACTGTTTTCAGCTAATATCCTCAAGGACACATTTCTATTTCTCAAACTGAAAATATTTCTCTTGAATAACAAGACATTATAAGTACCATTTTAAAACAGAAAACAGGGGCTCACTATTGTATCATGGAATGTTTATCTATTGCCAGTCAAATGACATCTGAATAACATTTGTTTTACACAAAAGCTTACAAATTATGTAATTGTTGTTCTTTACTCACTAAGCAGACTAATATATCTTTTGAGGAATGGACACTGTGAATTAATGAAGGCCATTTAAAACCTTGATTAACTTTAAATCCTCTTACAACATATTTAGAGATGTTGTAATTTTCATGTACACTTAAACATCTTTGACTGCATCCAGTATAACATCTCTTGATTGACCGACATCAAGTCATGAACATGTCTCTGCTTCTTGCCAACAGAAATGCTGTCCCTGCTCTCTCTCTCTCTCTCTCTCTGCCTTTTCTTCTGCTATAACAAGCTTGTGTCCTCTTAACTGGCTGGCCTCATGCAATCTCCACTCAACCACTCCCAACTCACTCCCCTCTCATCCTCTTATCACACATATTGCATCTCACTATTCAAGTGTCTGCACTACCCATCATACCTTGTCCTTCATTCCTAAGATATCAGATCTCTAGATTTCTCTCCTTGTTCATGTCTTTCTTGTAGTTGTTGGCTTGTAACAATTTAAGCAGACTATAACCAGCAGCAATCTCATTTGTCTCACAAATCTCTATAAACACTACAAACTGGCAGAAATGGTGAGCTAGCAGAAACGTTAGTACGCCGAGCAAAATTTTGTCTGTCTTTACATTCTAAGTTCAAATTCCACCGAGGTCGACTTTGCCTTTCATGATTACAGGATCGAAAAATTAAGTACCAGTTGTGTACTGGGGTCGATCTAATCGACTGACCCTTCCCTGAAAATTTCGGGCTTTGTGCCTAGAGTAGAAAAGAATATATCTCCCTGTAAAGGTTTCCACTTTCTTTTCAAGATAATTAGTTTCTTATAAATTTCTTATATCACTTACTATCTCTCTCTTTACTTGTTTCAGTTATTTGACTGCGGCCATGCTGGAGCACCGCCTTTAGTCGAGGAAATCCACCCCAGGACTTATTCTTTGTAAGCCTAATACTTATTCTATCAGTCTCTTTTTGCCGAACCGCTAAGTTACGGGGGACATAAACACACCAGCATCGGTTGTCAAGCGATACTTGAGGGACAAACACAGACACATAAACACACATACATATATATATATACATATATACGACAGGCTTCTTTCAGTTTCTGTCTACCACATCCACTCACAAGGTTTTGGTCAACCCGAGGCTATAGTCGAAGACACTTGCCCAAGGTGCCACGCAGTGGGATTGAACCCGGAACCATGTGGTTGGTAAGCAAGCTACTTACCACACAGCCACTCCTGCACCTAAATAAATCTTATGAATCATCCTTCTTTTCATTTTTTACATTTGGTGAGTTGCACAAAGGGCACAGACATGATTGGATGGTTATAAGGTTAGTTTCTCAGCTATGTGCTTGTGAACTGGATACCATTGTGTATGGTATGTTTTGCAAAAATCTTGTACAATAGCTGAAGTTTTAGGAATAACTTATGAAGTGGAATTTGGTAGATGGAAGCTATGTGGGTGTGTGCGTGTACGTGTGTGTGGGGGTGGGGTGGGGGTGCGCAAGTGTCTGTGTATTTGTGCTTGTATATACCAGTACCACAAAAAGGAAGAAATCCTTTAAATGTAGGTTACCTTAGTTATCCAATACAAGGAGACCGATAAAATAAGTACTAGATTAAGTACTTGGTTGATATAAATAATTGACTAAAACCTTTGAGGATAGTGCTTCAGCATAAGTACAGTCCAATGACTGAAACCAGTAAATGAATGTGTTCATAACTTGAATGGTGCTCATCTTGAAATAGCCAGTGGCGAGCTGGCAGAAACGTTAGCACGCCAGGCAAAATGCTTAATGGTATTTTGTCTGTCGTTATGTTCTGAGTTCAAATTCTGCCAAGGTCAACTTTGCCTTTCATCCTTTTGGTGGGTGATAAATTAAGTACCAGTTATGCACTGGGGTCGATATAATCGACTTAATCCGTTTATCTGTCCTTGTTTGTCCCCTCTAAATTTAGCCCCTTGTGGGCAATAAAGAAAAAAGAAATATATCGAAAGGAATTTGAAATTTGAAATCTGAAATCGAAATCGAACCGAATCCGATGACTGGCGCTCATACCAACCTCTCCTTCATTGGACACCAAACTCTGCTTGTGAAGACTTGTTGGGGCAAGTGAAATCGAAATTGAACCATACTCGATGACTGGCACCTGTGCCAGTGGAGCACTAACAGCACTGTCCAAGCGTGTTCATTGCCAGAGCAGCTGTCTGGCTTCCGTGCTAGTGGCCCGTAAATAGCACCATTTGAGCGTAATCATTACCAGCGTTGCCTTGTAGCACTTGTGCTGGTGGCACGTTAGAAAATCATTCGAGTGAGGTCGTTGCCAGTGCCGTTGGACTGGCTCCCGTGCAGGTGGCACGTATAAAAACACCTTTTTGAGCATGGCTGTTGCCAGTACCGTGTGACTGGTCCTCGTGCCGGTGGCACGTAAAAGCACCCACTACACTCTTGGAGTGGTTGGTGTTAGGAAGGGCATCTAGCTGTAGAAACTCTGCCAGATCAGAGTGGAGGCTGGTGCAGCCTTCTGGCTTGCCAGTCCTCAGTCAAATCGTCCAACCCATGCTAGCATGGAAAGCAGACGTTAAACGATGATGATGATGATGATATATCAATGCTTTTTATTTCACTATTTTTTACCAACAAATTTTCAATATTCAGCCAACCATAAATATGTGAACTTCTGTGTATGAAGGACTGTCTATAATAGTTACACATGCATTTTATATGACTTTGTTAAAGTTATCCACTCAACTTTGAATTAGTAACTTGTTATTCACTAATTGTTCTTTGAGAAGTATCCACTCTTCTCATTAAACATTTACAATCAAAGTAGTCTTTAATGTGGTAAAGTAGAAATTTTTTTTAATATATTACTTCTTGATTGAATAGGAGTATATTTTCATTAAAGGCAAATGTACTAATGTCTCCTTTACTCTTCTAAATCAGCAAGACATCAATGACATTCAGCATATCTTGAAACATATATTAACATCACAAGAAATTATTTATTTAACAATTCTGGTTTCCCACAGTTCTGTTTCAATTACTAAGCAATAATTTTTATATGGGAAAAATAGGAATATATATATACTATTTTACTATTTTACTTGTTTCAGTCATTTGACTGCAGCCATGCTGGAGCACCGCCTTTAGTCGAGCAAATCGACCCCAGGACTTATTCTTTGGATGCCTAGTACTTATTCTATCGGTCTCTTTTGCAGAACCGCTAAGTTACGGAGACCTAAGCACACCAGCATCGGTTGTCAAGCGATGTTACGGGGACAAACACAGACACAGAAACATATACACACACATACATATATATATATATATGTATATATATAATAATAATATTAGGGACAAAATCCAAAATTACAGGTAAAAACTCAATTAAAATCAATTTATAAAAAATTAAAATTAAATTGAGCTTTAGAAATAAAGTATATATAAAATATATAGTTTTAGGGAAAATAACCAAGTTTCAAGAACTTATCAATGAAAATCCACTATCACATATAGAAAAATTAACAATTAAAAGCACAATAAATGAGTATAATATAAAGCAAAGTAAATATCATAAGATAAATATAATAAATAT